>NC_057813.1:553619383-553634781 GCF_018294505.1 Triticum aestivum
AGAAGAAGAGGGGAGGAAGAAGAGGAGAAATAAATAAGAAGAGGAAAAAAGAAGAAAAAGAAGAGGAGAAGAAGAAAGGAATAGAGGAGAAGAAGAAAAAATAGAAAATATTCTATTTTTTCTTCTTCTCCTCTATTCCTTTCTTCTTCTCCTCTTTTTTTTCTTCTTTTTTTTCTTCGATCTTCTCCTCTGTCATCGTCGATATACCCCTCCCGATAACTTCAACATGAGAGGAGAAGAAGAAAGAAAGGAATAGAGGAGAAAGAAGAAACTTTGACACGAGGGGGGGGGTACCGATACCCCCTCCCCAATAACATTATTTTCCCATGTATATGTATGTTGCTTCGTTGTCGATATAACGAGGGTGTCGAGGATCACCGAGGGGTCGAGGGTCGGGAACTAGGGTAGAGGGTCGAGGGTCGTTAAGGTGTCAAGGGTCGAAGGTTTCAGGGTCGAGGGTCGTTAAGGGGTCAAGGGTCGATGGTTTCAGGTCGAGGGTCGTTAAGGGGTCAAGGGTCGAAGGCTCTCGACCCCTCGGCGATCCTCCCGACCCCTTGACCCTCGACCACTCGGCGATCCACGACCCTCTACCCTACCGCGGGCATCGATGCCCACGTCACTTGTGGGACATAGATGTAGTGTTCAACGCCGACCCCCTCCCGATAGCTTCAACACGTGGGGGGGTCGATATTACCCCCTCCTAGCTTGAAGCATTCTCGAGGCCACCCCCTAAGCCTTGAAGCATTGTCGAGGCCACCCCAAACCCTAGAGAAGCAGCGTCGAGGCCACTAATATGATTCCTTATTGTGATTAGCTAGCTAGTTCTACGTTTGCCACTAATATATCCATATCTGTCATGTTTGAATAATAATTGCCATGTTGTAAATATTTGTAGAAACTATGGACACCCCCCGAGACGAAGCACAAGAAGCGTTGTTGAGGGACATAATCGCAGAAGGAAGTGATGCCCTCTCCTCGATGTTTCTCAACGACAACGATGGTCTGGAAGGAGAGGGTGAAGAAGCAGCTCGCCCTCTCCTCATTGATTTACATGGCTCCGATGACCCAATGCCGGTGCAAGAAGGAGAGGGTGAAGAAGTAGACCGTCAGGACGGCTCCGGTGATCACCAAACCGAGTCCGGCCAGGTATATATATTAGTTAAGCCTGTGCTGACTAGCTAATTGATGCATTCATTGTTTTGGTATGTACACATACTAATTAACTCTCGTCTTTGTTCTTTTTTCTAGCCCTCCGGATCGAGCACAACTTCGGTAAAGAGACGAGGCCCGAAGAAAAAGTTGAGCTCGGATGAAAAGTTTGAGATCATACAAATCGCGCGCGACGGCCAACCGATTGAACCCTACCGGACAAAGAAGGCATTTGTTGCTCAGTGTGGGGTTCTGGTTAGGGACAAGATCCCGATCAGCATCCAGCAATGGTATAAGCCTAAGAACGAAGACCCTGAGGTGTCTTATGTCAATGAGATGCAGAAAGAGAATCTTTGGACTGAGCTGAAGTCAAATTTCACCCTACCGCCGGAGGATGATCTGGAGAAGCGAGTTATAGAGCCATTAATCAAGTCTTTTGCTCTGAGGAAGATGGCAGACCTATTCAGGAAATGGAAGAAAGACCTCAATAGGTATGTCGAAAAATGAGACACCAGAATTCATTGGCAAATATGAGAAGATCAGAGATGACTGGCCCGCATTTGTGGCCCACAAGACATCGGAAAAGAGTAAAAAAATGTCGGCGACAAACAAGAGAAATGCTGAGAAGAAGAAGCTTCACCATCGCACGGGGTCAGGTGGCTACCTCGTAGCCCAGCCTAAGTGGGGCAAGGCTGAGAATGATCTGCTTGATAAAGGGATCGAACCAGAGACAATGAACTAGCCAGAACGTTGCCGGACTTGGTTCTTTGGGGCCGGCGGATCCTTGGACCCTATAACAGGGAAGTGCATTTGGACGGAGGAACAATTGGACATACCAGTCAAGAAGCTTCAGCAATATATTGAAGCAGCGCAGCAAGGGACGTTCGTTCCAGACAGGGAGAAGGACGAGCTCACAATGGCCCTCCGCAATCCTGAGCACCCTGGACGGACATGAGGCACGCCAGGCTCCATTTTGTGGAAGGCTGGATTTCCGGACGCAGGGGGTTACAAAACCCACGAGGGGAGGAAGAAACTGGAGCAGAGCCAACTGCAGTCGCTGCACGAAAGGGTAATGGGGCTAGAGGAACGAGAAGCAGATCGCATCAAACGACCTGCCGAAGCTTCCCCCGAAGCTACCCCGCCATCTCAGCGGAAAAGCAGCGTGGCTTCCACCGAGCTGCTTCAGCCAGAGCATGCCTTGACGGCTCCTGCCAGCTATCCCGTGGATGCTATCACGGATGCTGAAAATTGCCACCTTATGGCGCAATGGAGCAATTTGAAGGTCAAGGCGGCTGTTGGCTCTGTTTATCCTACTAAACCCGACTCAACTTTTCACTGTCGGCCGATTCCAGAAGGATATGCTAAGGTGATGGCCGATGAAATAACGGAGGGATTTGAGGACCTCCGGCTTGACCACCCTACCAGTGAAGGGGAGTATCGGCTGGGTTCTGCTCTGAAGACTCCATGCCTATGGCGGAAGGATCTCATCAACCTTCCGAACTGGACGCCTCCGCCTCCTCCTCCTCCTCCGGCGAGTCAGGGCACTCCGCCTCCTCCACCGGCGAGTGACGATCAGGGCACTCGGCCCGCTCCTTCTCCGGCGCGTGGCGGCACTCCGCCTCCTTCTCCGCCTGCGCCGGCGCCCCCGAGCAGCCAGCCTCCTCCTTCTCCGCCTCGTCAGCAAGGGCGGAAGAGACCCGCCGCCGCTCCGGCTTCTACGGCGCGTCGCAGTGCTTCTCCTCCACCTCGTAAGCAAGGAAAGAAGACATACGCTCCGTCTACTCTGCTGGCGTCTAGCAGTACAGCCAAAGGCGGGAGGAGATACAGATTCGGTCCTTCTCTGAAGACTCCAGAGAAGTTACCGTATGAGAGGAGCGAGGAGGAAAACGCGAAGATCGTGCAGACTGAAGTGGATGACTGGTTTCAAGGGTTGAAAGCAAAGAGACATCCACCTCCGGAGGAGAAGGTAGATCCGGTGAAAGGGAAGCGCACTCTGGCTGCCCTGACAGAACCACCCAAGTCTCCACCGAAAGGCAACTATGAGCGCATTATTGGAAAGGCATTTGCCGAAGCGGAGAGGTCGGGAAGTACTAAAAGTGATCAAAGGATGAAAGAACGACGAGCTGGGAAACAAATTGCCCAGCTCGGCGAACAAGCGAAGCAATCATGCCCCCCGCTCAAGGTGCCTGCTAGCGACATCGTCGATCCGAGGATGGTGCCCGGTTATCGCAATCCTACAAATTACCTGCCCAACAATGTACATTATGATATCTTGGACGTGCAGATACAAAGATACGAGTACGGGAAGCCTCTCGTCAAAGATGAAAGTTCTCTATCAACGATGATGCGAGGATTGCATGATTGGTACATGAAAACCTGCAAAGAGTCTGAGGGGAGGAATACTTTGTATATGAGAGTTAAAAAGGAGCATCACCTCCTTGGAATTGAACTGTTGCCTATTCCATTTGAGGAGTTCTATCAGTTTTTCAATCAATTGGCCATCGATAAATCAATGGTCACCTCCTACTGTCTGTAAGTAGTACTACTTCCGTCATTAAGTCTCTCTATATAACTCAGCCCTTTCATTTGCATGTATTTATAATTATCCTCACTATATTATGCAGATTGAAGATCGCCGAATTGAAGAAAAGACAAGTGGGAGATATTGGGTTCATTAACACGTATCTCATAGATGCAACTGAGGTTCAATATCGTGCCCAAGAAACCGAGGCCAACTTGCTACGATCGTTGGAAATAAATGAACACAAAGATATAATACTCTTTCCTTACAACTTCAAGTGAGTGTTACTGTCTTGTGGCATATTCGGTTTCCTTATTACTCCAGGTTATAGTAATGTAATATTGATGAGTTATGCATGTGTGCGCAGCTACCACTATATTCTCCTAGAGATTAAGCTTGAGAAGAGAGTAGTAACTGTCTTGGACTCCAAGCGAAAAGATCCCAAGGAGTATGCGAACATGACTGAAATGCTCGAGAAGTAAGTGAAATCGATCATTATCCACCATATCAGCAACTTTGTTCATTTCTGATATCAAGTAATTGTTTTCTTTGTATGGCAGGGCTTGGAGAAAATTCACCAAAAAAGCTCCGGGACTACCGAAGAAGCTGCAATTTAGGCACCCGAAAGTAAGTACTATATAGTAGCATATTCCAGGCATCTCCTAGTGATTCAAGCGCTAGTTTCATCAATACCATTTAGCATGCTTGCTAATTATCAGTTTGATTGACCTCTATTTCTTGTAAAGTGGTTGTGGCAGGAACAAGGGAATGATTTCTGTGGATACTACATTTGCAAGTCCATCCGCCACACGACCTGTGAGCGGGGCTACTCCGACAAACAATATGAAGTGCGTAAATAACAATATTCACAATTTTATTTTATTACCATCATTTGTGTTGAGTTTCATTCATTCATATATATATATACGTATTGACCCCCTTCTTAAAATTAGATGTTTCGGATGCGGGATGAACTCCTAGCACCAGATCGCATGCGAGCAATTCAAGAGGAATTGGCGGAATTCTTTCTTGACCACGTGATCGCTAAAGACGGAGAATACTATGTGGACCACGCGTCCGTATTTTAGGAGATTATATATTTGTAAAAGATAATTATTGTATATATGTAGCCGGTAGTGTCGGATAGATATACGAGAACTTGTTTGTTCGACCAATCTCTCGGATAAGGAGAGGTGGTCGATATCACTTCTCTCTGTATGCATATATGTTCATGACGATCTTCTGTTTGCTTACTAGCTAGCTAGCGTGTCTAGCTAGTCCTCTCTATATGTATGTATGTATGGTACGTAGCGTCGACCAAGCACGGACAAAAGAGAGGACACTTCTCTCTATTAATTAGCTAGCTATAGCAGAATATATGAAACACCTAAATTAACCCCCAAAACCCCCCAACCCCCCCCCCTTTCAAAAAAAAACAAAAACCACAGCCACATAAACGCTGACGCGTGGATGCCTATTGGTCCCGGTTGGTGCCACCAACCGGGACCAAAGGCCCTCCTGCCTGGGCTCAGGGGACAGGCCACGTGGAGGCCCTTCTATCCCGGTTCTGGATTGAACCGGGACTAAAGGGGTCAGGGCATTTGTACCGACCCTTTAGTCCCGGTTCATGAACCGGGACTAAAGGCCATCACCAACCGGGACAATAGGCCCTTTTTCTACTAGTGTAAACACACACGCATAATCATGGCATGATGCACAATCAAGTATGATGCATCTCCAGTTTAATGAGGCATGGCATGGAAAAGTGTAACAAACAATACTACAAGTTAAGTGGAGCTCATATTGATGAAACACCACATTCAATCATTTAGTTCGCTCTCGATTATGCTACTCATCAATATTAAATGTTATTAAACATGGCAAGAGGTGAAGCATAATTAAACTAACTATTTAGGCAAGTTTAAATGAGGCCGGAAACATCAATTCCGATAAATCCTCATGTTATTTATCAATTTAATGCAACAACAATTTTAAACATTTTAATTGTTGTTATCATGATGCGGATGACATATGCAAGTTTTATGCAATTTTATGAAAATGTTGACACGAGCATGTTATGAAGCATTTGGTCACCATGGCGGAATGAAAGGGGTGCCACGGCAACGACAATGGAAATGGTGCCACGGCAACATTTCGATGATCCGACAAGTCGTCGAGATGTCAGTGCAAAAGAAAGTGTGGACGTACGGAACATGCAAAAGAAGGTGGGGTGATCCCGGATACCGGGTTCCCACGTGTCGGTGGCATGGCAAAAGAGGGGCATCACAAGTGACAATTCGATCACGGTGCAAACACGAGCATCCCATACCACACATGCATTCGGTCCACGGGTCATCGTCTCGGCGGTTATACCTCTGAAGCATGCATTTCGGGGCGGTTCAAAATTGTCGAGGGAGGTAGTCGTTCACGGGTCGTAGGGGAAGTAGTCGTACACGTTTCGTAGTTGTACACACTCCATAGATGTTCGGGGTCACGTCAAGGAACTTGACATCCACGGAATCTTCGAGGGTTGACGGTAGTGGTACACACGTTGTCGCGGTGCTTGTCGGTCCGGTCTTGGCGACGGTAGTTGTACATGGGTCATAGACATTCGGGTTGAGGTACTTGGCGCATCTCGTTCTTGCCGATCCAAACAAAGTGAGACAAAAGGGGCTCGGGTCAACAGTGATGGTAGTCGTTCACTTGACGGCGGTAGACGAACTTGGCGGTCCTTGTCGTCATGGTGCCTTGGCAGTGAAGAAACATAATGTGAGGAGGACGTCGGGGATGGGTCGTCGAGGATGGAACCAGGGTGGAAGCGCACAGGAGGAGGCTCGAGGCGCGCTGGAGGTGGTGGTGCTCACGGGTGCATGGCGGCCGGTGCTGGGGCTCCGGCGAACTCCGACCGAAATGGAGGGGACGAGCGGCGTGGGGCTCCTGCTGGGCGCGGAGGATGGCGGATGCGGGCACAGGTGCTCGAGGAGCTCCTCTCCTCGAGCGCTCGGGCGATGGGGACATGGCGAGGTGGAGGCGCGGGAACACCGTTTCCATCCGGGAACAAGGGGGGCGAGCTGGGCAGCCTGGAGTCACCGGCCGGAGGGGCGACGGGGCATGGTTTCGGGCGCCATGGGAGGCAAGGCATGGGGCATGTGTGGAGTGGCGGCGCTGGTGGAATTGAGAGGGAGAGGGGATTGATAGGTGCACGCTAGGTTAAAAGAGGGAGCTGGCTGGGCTTTGGGCCGGCCTGGGCATAGGTTGTAGCTGGGCTGGGCTCTCTCTCTCTCCCTCTAAAGAAAAATAAAACAAAATAGAGATAAGAAAGAAAAGAAAGAGAGGTTAGGGGAAGAAGTTGGACACACGGATAATTTTCCCGGACTCACAAAAATGTGCTTATTCCGAGAAAATATAAAAGGCCATGATTGAAAGATTTAAATTCAAACTCATTTAATTTAAATTCAAATGATTTGAATAGGAAGTGAGGGTTGGGAAGGTCCAAAAATGTTCAGAGTTTTGGTGGAGCTCCGGAATATGATGAAAGAATATATGGCAAGGTTGGAGACCAAGAATTAAGATAACAAAGGCATTGGCATAATTTGCAAGTGTGTTATGGTGGTTTCCAAACTACAGAAATATTTAATATAGCTCCCTAATATTGGGATGATATGTTATAAAGATAAGTCACCCTTCCCTCGATTTAAATAGATCAACCATCTATGCAATTTATTAGTTGAGTTTTAAAAGGATTGCATGATGACATGATGCAATGTAAAAGATGCAATGAGATGAGATGCATGAACAAAATGCAAAACAAAACACAAAAACCCAACCATGAAGGAAAAATCACAACACATAGCTGGAAACGGCAAGAGTTGGAGTTACAAATATGGAAAGTTACATCCGGGGTGTTACATCAAACCATCACCCCATCCACCGCCGTCCTCCTCCACCATGCCGGAGGTGATACCCCGACGCCGTCATCCATTACAAGAGATTGACCTCTCTTATCCACGGATTCGGACCAGATCCTTGATTCGCATCCTCTCACTTCATCTATGTCGTTGTCCTCCTTGCCGAGGCCGCTCGTATGACCATCTCATCCACCGTGCCGGGATATTTCCCTCGTGTCGGTGTACTAGAGTAGGGGTACCCTAGTATCCTGAACTCGTGCACGGGCAGTTGCAGCACCCCGCGGCAAGGCTTGCCGGGTGACCGCCAAGACCCTCCATGGATCCCTTGAAGACCATTCAAGAACAAAGTACTCAAACCAAGGCCCTGGCAAGAGGAGCTTGCCGGGAAGGCCAAACAAGGCCCCGACAAGAGGATCTTGCCGGGAAGAGACAAGACCCCGGCAAGAGGAGCTTGCCGGGAAGGCTACTCAAGGCATACCAAGAAAGCTTGCCGCGACACGCCCTGCGTCCCGGCAAGATCCGGCGAGCGACAAGCTTCCGGACGCGACAAGACGACGGCCGCGGCAAGGAGCTTGCCGCGGGAAACCCCCACTTCGTGCCCGCGCTCCAGCACACCTGCTAACGTGTCGCTCTGGGACTCTCCCAAGCACACGTGGCAGGAGGCCGTGCAGCTAGGGGTACGTGGTGGCAAGCGGAGATGAAGAGAAGCCCATCGTGGCGAACGGTGGTGCTCCTAACGGTCACCTTTTGCACTGTTTAGGAGACTCAGACAGGCATTTGATGCCCTTGTCCCCTGCCGTCGGAGTTAGGTAGGGTGCACTGTATCCACAGTAGCGGTAGCTGCACCTACCACATCCTTTTCCATTTTTACCCTTCTAGTCTACGTTGCCACCTGTGGGTAACCCCTTGAAAGTATAAAAGGAGGCCCAAGCGCAACATAGAGGGGGTTCGGCCAGTTCGGCTCATTGGAGATACCAGGAACACTCCCATGCTCAGTCTGGTAGCATCGATCGCTCCTGAGCAAAGATTCAATACACACAAACAAGCAGCAGTAGGGTTTTACGCATCCGTGCGGCCCGAAGCTGGGTAAAAATCCCCCCCTCCCCCCCGCATGCACCGCCTTGATCCGCACTTTGTGCGCTCTCCGCCTCCCACCGAACCGAAAGGAGCCCTGTCCCCATAGGTGTTGGTGGAATCAGCACCCCCCGACATCTCTGGCGCGCCATGTAGGGGGCGTCGAGATTGTGCGAACCCGATCCGGCGTGCGCGCAAGCTAAATCTTCATCGTCTTCATCGACATGCCACCGAAGAAGAAGGGTTCGGAGGCAGCTGTCCCGTCTGCATCGCTTCCACCGCCTCCGGAGCAAACGCGTGGTGGAGTGGACGCCGGCGGAGGAATGGGCGTCGACAAGGGTGCCCACAACGCTGCAAAGTCCAAGGACAAGGCGGCACAGACCTCGGCGTCCATGCGAGCACCGCGCCCCTCTCAGGAGGCGCGGGACCAGCAGCGTCATAGCGTTCGCAGCGCTATACGTCCGCTGACCCAAGATCAAGCTGGTGGTTCGCGTGGCGTTCAAGACCAGCATGCGCGCCAGCATGCTGGCCCCAGCGAGGTGCGGTCGCCGGGACGGGACGCTGCTCCTTCTAACTTGGTTAGGAGTCCGAGCACGCCCCTCTCCTCGCACCGTTCACCTCCGCCGCCCACCACTCCAGCAGAAGCCTTGGCGCGGGCCCAGCTGCTCTTGGACTATCCTCCGACGGCGGACAAGATCGACGAATGGAGGGCCACTATCCAGAGCCTCATCGGCTTCGCCAACGGCGACACTGCACGGCGACCAAGCACCTCGCTGCCGCGGCAGGACAGCCGGACGCGAGCCGATGGCAACAAGACTGAGGGAGGTGCGACTTCCATGCACTCCCCACTATGAAGGCCAAAATCACCGACTCGCCGGGTCCACCCCAACAGCAGCTCCACCGCGTCATCGGACCCACGAGTTCGTCGCGACCAGCGCCAAGTTCTCCATGAACGACAACAAGAAGACGCCCGAACCCGCATCGAGCGTCGAAGAGAAGCGCGACGTCAATCCGACAAGCGCGTTGGGCTCTCTGTTGACATGCATGCGCCAGGGGAACCAGGCGATCTGCCGTATGCGGTATGTTGTCTTGCGTTCACCCGTGAGCTGCGGCAAGTCCAGTGGCCCAGCACAAAGAATTTCAAGCCGGACGTGCCGGAGAAGTACGATGGCAAGACGCATCCGTCGGAGTTCCTCAGCATCTACACCATTGCGGTGCAGGCTGCCGGGGGGCGAGATGACAAGATTCTTGCCAACTACTTCCCGCTGGTGCTCAAACCCAATGTCAGATCCTAGCTCATGCACTTGCCGGACAACTCCATATCCACCTGGGCTGATCCGTGCCATCAGTTTGTCGGCGCCTTTACAGGCGGCCACAAGCCACATGGCCAAGAGAGCGATCTTCATCTGCTCGCCCAGAAGGAAGGAGAGCCATTGCGCAAGTACATTCAGAGATTCAGCCGCGTACAGCACAACATCCCAGACGTCCACCCCGCCGCGATCATCAGCGCGTTCCATCAGAACATGCGAAACCGAAGGATGAGGGAGGAGATGGCGATGTGTAAGATCAGAGACGTCAGCGAGCTTTACGCCTTGGCTGACAAGTGTGCACGCGCTGAAGAGGGGAGGAGGCTCCCCGGAGAGAGTACAGGAGCAGGAGGATCTGACAGTGAGGATCCCGCCCCGGCAAGGAAAGGCCGGTGGCGGAACAACAAAAGGAATAAGGGTAAGGAAGTGCTGGCTGTCGAGCAGACCGGCAACGGAGGTGGAGCCAAGGAAGCTAAGGCTGGTGGCTCCGACAAGGAGGCCCATCCGGTGGCGGCCACCGACAAGCAGGACAGCTCCGGCAGGCAGTATTGCAAGATTCACCGCACCAAGGGTCACGATCTCCAGAACTGCAAGAAGGTCGAACAGCTTGCTGAGCAGCACAAAGCTGAATACGAGCGACGCGACAAAGAGAAGGCCCAGGAAGGAACTGGTGGATCCGGCAAGAAACGCCCCGGCCGGGGAGGACGCCGCGGCAAGGCCAAACAGCGGCAAGGAGACAGACCTCCCCGCGGCCGCGACAAGGATGAAGACGACGACGATGACGAAGACGTGGATGATGATGAGGCCGATGAGCAGGAATTTCAGAAAGCCACAGAGGTCCTGTGCGTTGACGGTGGCGCCTCTCTGCATACTTCGCACCGCCAGCTCAAGCAGTGGATGCGGGAAGTGAATGCAGCGGAGCCATCCATAGAGTCACACAAACCCCTGAAATGGTCCAGCACGCCGATCATCTTCGACATTGGGGATCACCCTGATCGCGTAACTGCGGTCGGGTGCTTGCCGATGTTGGTTTCACCAACTATCCGCAACCTTAAGGTCACAAAGGTGCTAGTTGACGGCGGGGCCGGCTTGAACCTCATCTCCTCCGTGGTCCTTCACAAACTCCAGATCCCCGACAGCGAGCTCGAAGAGACCGGCACATTCCAAGGAATCAACCCGGGAAGGAGCAAGCCGAAAGGGAAGATCACGCTCCCGGTCACATTTGGCAGCGAGCTGAATTTCAGAACTGAGAGGGTCACATTTGACGTTGCCGATTTTCCATTGCCCTACAATGGGATCCTTGGCCGTCCAACGCTTGCTAAGTTCATGGCAGCCTCTCACTATGCATACAACGTGCTCAAAATGCCAGGACCGATAAGTGTCATCTCTATCCCCGGCGACAAGAAGGATGCCCTTATCTGCGCCGACAAGATCTACCGAGAAGCAGCAGCCACAGCCGATCACCACACATTTTCCGCTGAAGCTCCCGGGAGGAAGAAGAAGGCCAAGTCCGGCAAGAGCTCTGATGCCCACTCCGGCAAGCGCACCTCTTCGGAGTGCCGCGCTACCGTCGAGGTCGCACCATCGAGCTCCACCGGCAAGTGCAAGAAGACGATGGCAGCTCCACCCGAGACCAAGAAGGTGTCCGCCAAGGAGGACGACACTGGTGGTACCTTCACCATCAGTGCCACGCTTGACCCCAAATAGGAAAGCGCGCTCATTGCTTTCCTGCAGGCGAATGTCGACGTGTTTGCATGGCAACCGTCAGATATCCCCGGTGTTCCCAGGAAAGTAATCGAGCACCACCTTGCCGTCTGTCCTCACGCGCGGCCCGTCAAGCAGAGAGTCAGGAAGTACGCAGTGGAGCGCCAAGAGTTCATTGCAGAAGAGATCAGGAAATTGGAAGCAGCAGGCCTTGTTAGAGGAGTGCTCCATCCCATGTGGTTGGCCAATCCTGTAGTCGTGCGCAAGGCGAGCAGGAAGTGGAGGCTTTGTATAGACTTCACTGATGTCAATAAAGCTTGTCCCAAAGATCCGTTTCCCTTGCCGCGCATTGACCAGATTATTGACTCCACAGCTGGATGTGATTTGCTTTCATTTCCTGATGCGTATTCAGGATACCATCAAATCTTCATGGCAGAAGAGGATAAGGAGAAAACCGCATTTATCACCCCTTGTGGCACATACTGTTTTGTACGGATGCCCTTTGGGTTGAAGAATGCTGGTTCAACATTTGCAAGAGTAGTCCATGTCGCTTTTGAGCCACAGATACACAGAAATGTGGAAGCCTATATGAATGATATAGTGGTCAAGAGCAAGGACAAGGCTACCCTGATCCAAGATTTAGAAGAAACTTTTGCAAATCGGCGCAAGATCAACCTCAGGCTCAACCCCGAGAAGTGCGTGTTTGGAGTCCCTTCCGGCAAGCTTCTCGGGTTCTTTGTGTCTCAGCGGGGGATTGAAGCCAACCCCGACAAGATTAAGGCCATTGAGCAGATTGAAGCACCGAAGCGCATCAAGGATGTGCGAAGGCTTGCCGGTTGCGTGGCTGCTCTTAGCAGGTTTATCTCTAAGTCTGCTCTGCGTGCCCTGCCGTTTTTCAGAATATTGAAAAAGGCAGGTCCGGTGAAATGGACTCCGGAAGCGGAGGCTGCGCTGTAGGACTTGAAGAGGTACCTGTCCTCCACTCCAATACTTGTCACACCTAAGCCACAAGAGAAGTTGCTGCTGTACCTAGCAGCCACCAATCAAGTGGTTAGTGCTGCGTTAGTAGCGGAGAGGGAGGCGGACAATGAGCCAGCAACCGCGGCAAATGAATCCAGCGACAAGCAGGGGGCTTCTCCGACAAGCTCTGGTCCCGACAAAGATGGATCTGCGCAGATGTGCAAGGACGTGCAGAAGAAGATGGTGCAGCGACCAGTTTACTTTGTCAGCTCCCTTCTCCAGGCGGCTAGGTTGAGGTACTCTGGTGTGCAAAAATTGGTTTTCGGCCTTCTCATGGCCTCGAGAAAGCTGCGCCATTACTTCCAGGCACACGAGATCACTGTCGTCACTCGCTTTCTGCTGAAGAGGATACTGCAGAATCCAGAAGCAACAGGCAGGATTGTCGAGTGGGCATTGGAACTGTCAAGCTTTGGCCTCAAGTTTGAGAGCACTGCAACTATCCAAAGCAGGGCATTGGCAGAGTTCATAGCAGAGTGGACGCCAACTCCAGATGATGAAATTCCAGAGGCGAGCATCCCCGTCAAGGAGTCAAGCAAAGAGTGGCTGATGTACTTTGATGGTGCCTTCTCGCTGCAAGGCGCCGGTGCTGGCGTGCTGCTTATCGCACCCACCGGAGAGCACCTCAAGTACATAGTCCAGATGCACTTTCCCAAAGAGCAAGCAACCAACAATACTGCAGAGTATGAAGGGTTGCTTGCCGGTCTCAGAATCGCAGCCGACCTTGGGATCAAGAAGCTCATTATTAGGGGTGACTCACAGCTTGTCGTCCGCCAAGTGAACAAGAACTACCAGAGTCCATTGATGGAAGCTTATGTTGATGAAGTGAGAAAGCTAGAAGCACACTTTGACGGCCTGCAAATGGAACACGTTCCACGAGCTCAGAACGATATTGCTGACAGCCTGTCAAAGTGCGCAGCACTAAAGCAAAAAGAGGAAGTTGGTTTCCGGTGACTACTTTCCGGCAGAGCTCCCCGAAGCCGCTGCCAAGAAAGTCCCCAAGATCAACACCAAGGATGCTGAGGAGCAGTCTGCTCCGGCAAACCTTATGTTTGTTCCGTCGAAGCAAACGCTCCCGACAAGTTCTGCTCCGGCAAGCTTGCCGGGGAATATCACGCTCCAGCCGAACCGCAGGTTCTTGCCGTAGAAGCGGATGTTCCCACAGCAACAGATATTCCTTTAGTCCTTGTTGTCGAGCCGCAAGCTCCAGCATGGGCGCAGCAGATTGTCCGTTTCCTTCAGACGGGAGAGCTTCCCGAAGAGCAAGAAGAAGCTGAAAAAGTAGCCCAGCAGTCAAGTATGTACAAGTTTGTCGACAGCACACTGTATAGAATAAGACTCAACGGTGTGAAATTGAAGTGCATTCGCCGGGAAGATGGACAACAGCTGTTGGCAGAGATACATGGAGGCATATGTGGTCACCACATTGGCGCAAGAGCACTTGTCGGCAAAGCGTTCCGACAAGGCTTCTTCTGGCCGACAGCCCTCCAGGATGCAGCTGCACAAGTAACCAAGTGTGAAGCGTGCCAGTTCCATTCCAAACAGATACACCAGCCAGCTCAAGCTCTCCAGATGATCCCTTTATCCTGGCCATTTTCGGTCTGGGGGCTCGACATCCTCGGCCCCTTCCCCCGAGCTGTCGGGGGCTTTGAGTTCTTGTACGTTGCAATCGACAAGTTCACAAAGTGGCCGGAAGTGGAACCAGTGAGGAAGGTGACAGCACAGTCAGCAGTCAAGTTCTTCAGGTCGATTGTTTGCCGTTTCGGGATCCCTAACAGGATCATCACCGACAACGGCACACAGTTTACGAGCCGCACCTTCATGCAGTACGTCCAAGATCTTGGCGCCAAGGTCTGCTTCGCTTCTGTTGCTCATCCGAGAAGCAACGGTCAAGCGGAGAGAGCAAACGCTGAAGTGCTGCGAGGCCTCAAGACCAGAACTTTCGACAGGCTGCACAAGTGTGGAAGAAACTGGATCGAGGAGCTGTCGGTGGTTCTTTGGTCGATCAGGACGACGCCAAATCGAGCCACTGGCCAGACACCCTTCGCTCTAGTCTATGGAGCGGACGCAGTTCTCCCCACGAAACTCGTATACGGGTCACCTCGAGTGCTCGCTTATGATGAGCTCGAGCAAGAGCAGCTGCGGCAGGATGACGCGCTGCTCCTTGAGGAAGACCGTCTCCAGGCTGCTGTGCGAGCCGCTCGCTACCAGCAAGCTCTGCGCCGCTACCATAGCCGCAGAGTCAATGCCAGGAGTCTCGAGGAAGGCGACCTTGTTCTTCGGCGTGTTCAGTCGGCCAAGAATTCCAACAAGTTGACGCCAAAGTGGGAAGGCCCTTATCAGGTGAAACGAGTCACTAGGCCCGGCGCTGTCCGCCTTGAGACCGAAGATGGCATTCCAGTGAGCAGCTCCTGGAACATCGAGCGTCTTCGTAAGTTTTACCCGTAAGGCGCGGTTGTCGGACCCCGTCCGGCAACCACCTTTCTGTACAAATCTTACCGCTGTTGCATGTAATCCTTTGTACAGAGCCGGGCGCAGACCCCGTGCACTAGTAAAGTTCATGTGCCCCGCACATCTTGTCAGCTTTCTTTTATGCTATAATCCTTTTACGCATATATTATCTGACACTTTGTGCAGCACTAGAACCCGGTAAGCGATAACGAGCCCAAGGCTCCATATCATTACTTTATTTCTCTGTTTCTTTCTCAAAAGAAGGAA
>NC_057813.1:553635041-553640546 GCF_018294505.1 Triticum aestivum
AAGGTTTCTCCTTGCCGGGAAGCAGGCGACAGAAAAGCTAAGTTGCTAAAGCTTGAGCAATCAGTTTTTTAAGTTTTTGAGTTATTTCCCTTGAACGACCGTGCTTTGTATGGAAAACCTGTGCGCGGAGGAACCAACTCGTAGCTAGTTGCGTCTTTATTTTGTTTCGAGCCCGCTCAACAACTTAAGCGAGCTGCTAGCACCCTTACTTTTGCTTCGAGTCCGCTCAGCAACTTAAGTGAGCTGCTAGCGCCCTTACTTTGTTTCGAGTTCGCTCAACAACTTAAGAGAGCTGCAACTAGTTGCGACAAGGTTGCTTGTCGATAGCGACCCCGCCAGCAGGCTGCTGAAGTTCCGCACTCGGCGCTCGCGGCAAGGGTGTCCGCACCGGCAAGTTTCCCTAGAAAGCGTAGGGCAGAACCATACAAGGCCAAGAGTCGAGTAAAGGAAGTAACACAGCAATTTTTTGCCTAAGATAGAGTTATATTACAGAAATAACTTGTCGCGCCTCTAATAAAGTGTTCCCATGACATGACTAGTAGCGACAAGAAAAGAAGAAAACGGACGGCCTAATCTACACGACCGCCGTTTACCCTTTTGACCTCGTTCACCCTGCCCACAATGGGTGCGACGAGGGCCTTAAGTGCGTCAAGATCAGCGTCCGTCGGTAGCTTCTTGAGGACGTTGGTTAGGTTGAGGCCCTAATTGCGGAAGGCCACCTTCACCAGCACCTTCTCCAGAACTCCGGCGCAAATCGAGCATGACTCGTCGGCCAATTGCTTTGGGATCCGTTCCCGGAGTTGCTGGAGCGCCGCCGCCACGCCTTTGAAGAACAGAGTGAGCTTGGCGCTGGGTTGGAGGTTCTCGTCGGAGGAGTACCCGAAGCCTTCCACCCCCAAATGCACCAGCTCCTCTTCGATGACTGCAGCAATATTCACGAGACCCTCCGTCCAGAGCTCCACGGTATCTCTAAGGAGATTCTCGGTTTCGGCGGCTCTCGCCAGCAGCGCCTCGTTGGCCTCGATGTCCTTCTTCAAGTCTGCCTCCCGTTTCCTGGCGCTGTCCAACGTCTCCGTCAAGGTGGCCAGCTTCAGCTCCAGATCAGTGTTGGAATCCTTGGCGGCACGCAACTCTTTGCCCTTTTTGGAGAGTTGGCCCTGCAACTCACCGTGGGCAAGGGCGTCCTTCTCGCGCTCTAGCTTGAGCGCAGCAAGCTCTTTGCCACCAACCTTCAGATCAGTTTCTAGCTGCGCCACCTTTGCCTCCAAGTCTTTCTTGGCGGCCTCGGCAGCCGCAGCCGTATCCTTTGCCTCTTGGAGCGTCCCGCCAAGTGCCCGTTCGCGCGTGGCAAGCTCCTCTTCGTGGCTGTCGAGGTTCACTTTCCGCTGAGTCAGCTCGCCTTCTCGCGCATACAGCTTCTCGCCGGTGAGCCACTGCTGCTCTTCAGCTTCGGCCTTCTCGAGGAGGAAGGCCTTCCGCTCCTCAGCAAGCTGCTCCCGCTCCTCCGCCAAGGCCCGAAGAGTTTCTTGGCGAAGACCCCGGAGCTCCTCCGCGCGCTTCTCTATGTCCACGCTCGCCCTCGCAACAAGCGCTTCCCGGGACTCCAACTTGACCTGGCGGGCGCGGTAGAGCGCCAGCAGCCTCCGTAGCAACTGCTCCTCCTCAGGCTCGCCGCTGCTGCTTCCCGGCGAGTCGACGATCGACAACCCGGCGGAGGCAAGCACCTCCCCATCCAGAGCTTCTCCTTCCAACGGGGCCCTGGAGCTCGACGTCTAGGGGAGCTTGATGAAGATGCCCTCACCAGCCTTCAGATAGGCGCCGGACTGGGGCTCCTCGGAGCCTGACGCTGCGGCAGCGGCGGAGGGATCGGCAGTTGGTGGAGGGCCCGACGCTCCTGCGGCCTCAGGGCCATCAGTGCGATCACCAGATCCCCCGCCTGCTTCTTCGGCAGCAGTCTTGGCGGCATCTTCGCCAGCGGGCACGTCAGCGCCGGCTCCTTCTTCGGTGGCCGCGGCATCATCAGTATTGTCGCGCGCATCTTCCTCGCCGCCCGCCTCGGTCTCCATCGGATCCGTGGAGGGTGGGTCTGACGACCAAAGAAGAAGGAGAAATCAAACAAGTGTTCAAGAAGAGAAATCAGCAGAAGACTACAAGGAAAGTTTCGGGCAAGAAGGGCTACCTGTGCTAGGATTTGCCGTCGTGACCTCCACCACCGGCGGATCGTTAGCGCTGTCCCTTGCCGGAGACTCCTCCCTTGCCGGAGGCTCCTCCCTTACCGGAGGACGCTCCCTTGCCGGGGAGTCCGCCCTTGGCGGCGTAGTCGAAGCAGACGACGAGTCGGAGGAGATCACCACGCCCTCCTGATCAAGCTGTTCTGCTCCTGCACAAACAAACCAGTGATCAGATGTCAACAAAGGAAAAGAGCAACCACGCGCACCCAGAAGCAGAAAGTAAACCATATGCTCACGCTGGGGGCTGCGCTGGGGGCTGCTCTGCGAAGCGGTGGCCGGATCCGGCAAGTTGGTCTCGGGCGCGCCTCCTGTCGTCGCAGTGGGCTCGTCCTCGATGACCACCACCTGAGCCTTGGCCCTCTTCGCCGCCCTCTGGGCCAGAGTCCTAAAAAGGAAGAGTCCAGGATGGGTCAGATCAGATGCAAGATAACATCAGCAAGTTGAAGAACTACCAGAACAACAAGGGAATCTTACTCTTCTTCATCTTCCTCGTCGGAGCTGAGCGCGGAGAGGTCGAAGTTCGTCCCATCTCCGGCACGACGAGGTGGAGGGGTGGGATCCCTTGGCCGCTTTGCGGGGGCTGCGGCGCCAGCCTGAGGCGCTCCCACGGCAACCGTACTTGCCACGGTAGAGCGCGTCGCGCGACGCTGCGGCTGTTGGCCCACTTGCCGCCCTGCTATGTCGCCAACCCAGTGGAGGCGCCTTCTTGGCTGCGCTGCGGGCCCTGCTCACGGCAAGCTCCTCGGAGATGGCGGGCCGCTCGCACCCTCGGCAGGCTCGTTCGACTCGGCATCGGGCGCGGCGAGCTCTTCTTCCTCTTCGGGCTGCTCCCGTTCGGGAATACTCATCGCCAACGCCGCGTCCGCTTCCTCCACGGTGAACCCGAATTCACCCGCGGCCGCGGCTGCCGCCGCCTCTTCCGCCCTGGTGGCGATGCGCTCCATCTCTTGCTCAGTGGTGTCGCGGGTGAGGAGCTTCTTCTCATCAGCATTGACCGCCACCTCCACTAGGCTGTCAAAGAACTGCTGCACGACGTCGCCGGTGGGCTCTTGCCAAGTTGGAGCAATCCCGTGCGAGTCACACAACGGCATCATGGCGCAGATGCGGTCGCGCGAAGAGTTGTTGCACAGAGGAACGACGCCTGCCGGCAACCTGAACCACTCGGGATGCTGTGGATCGTGCTTGAATATCTCCTTGAGTATCCCATCCAACTCCATGACGGTGAAGTTGAAGTTGAGGCCTGGGTGCAACCTCATGATATCTGCCGGGCCTCCAAATTCCCAGGCAGGTCTCCCCCTCGCCTGCAGAGGGGCAATGCACCGGAGATGGAAATCTGCGCCAACAGCTCCTACAGTCAGCTCGGCAAGCCTGAGGCGCAAGATCCGAGTTATGGCGATCGTCAGCTTGTCGTCGTCCACGGACAGAGCGCTCCAGTCATTCCCACGCACTGCTGGGGCTTGGCACAGGGCAGTGAACGGCTGTGGGCTCTCTTCTACAACCCAGCACCAATCAACTCTCCACTCGTCCCACTTGCTGCGGAGCTCCCCCTCCAGATAGGTCTCCTTCTTGCCGGCCTGCGAGATCCAGGCGATCCCGCCGGCAAGAGGTTCCCCTCTCTCAACACGAGGCATAAAGAAATGGCGGAAGAGAGCTACGTTGGGGTGGACTCCGACAAAGTTTTCACATAGATGGGCGAAAACTGCCATGGTCAGGACGGCGTTGGGGGTAAAGTCAAGGAGGTGGAGTCCATAGGTGTTCATGACGTCGCAAAAGAAATCAGAGAATGGCGGGTAGAGCCCGCAGTAGAAGAACACGGCGAAGAAAGGATATCCGCCAACTGGAGCTGCTTGCGAGGCGACGGCGGAGAGTACCTTCGTGCGCGGATGCGCCCGCGTCTCCGTCGACCAGAAGAGATAGTACCACTCCCTCAGCTCCTCCGCGGAGAGCTCGGGGGGGGTGTGGGGGAGTGGCCCGCTCCTTCCGCAGCGCCTCAAGCCGCTGCGCTTCGGTCGACTTCACAGCTTTCCCGGCCGCGGCCTTCGTGGCCTTCCCCTTCCCGGACTTCGGAGGCATGGCGGAGGCGATGCGGGAGATCGACGGCGCTGGTGGTGGCGACGGCGATGGGAGCGGAGCACTGCTCTCTTTCGACTTTGGAAGCGGGAGAGGGCGGTGGAGGTTTCTGAGATTGCAGCAGCAAATGGCGAAGATAGGGGAAATACCCCTGTTTCCCCTGCTTATAAGGGGGACGGGGCGGACGTTTCGACCTTCCAAGTAAACAACCACCCACGATCTCTCCCACGACGCCGCGATTGACGTGGGCCATTGCGGGGTGCGCGGTGGATACGGAGTTAGATTCGGCGTGACCTAGGCCGCGCGTGCCCGTGCACTGTTTTGGGCCTGGCCCAACAGCGCTCGGCACCATGTATGGCCCAGGCCCGGGGGCTCGTCGGTGTACTAGAGTAGGGGTACCCTAGTATCCCGAACTCGTGCACAGGCAGTTGCAGCACCCCGCGGCAAGGCTTTCCGGGTGACCGCCAAGACCCTCCGTGGATCCCTTGAAGACCATTCAAGAACAAAGTACTCAAACCAAGGCCCCGGCAAGAGGAGCTTGCCGGGAAGGCCAAACAAGGCCCCGACAAGAGGATCTTGCCGGGAAGAGACAAGACCCCGGCAAGAGGAGCTTGCCGGGAAGGCTACTCAAGGCATACCAAGAAAGCTTGTCGCAACGCGCCCTGCGTCCCGGCAAGATCCGGCGAGCGACAAGCTTCCGGACGCGACAAGACGACGGCCGCGGCAAGGAGCTTGCCGCGGGAAACCCCCACTTCGTGCCCGCGCTCCAGCACACCTGCTAACGTGTCGCTCTGGGACTCTCCCAAGCACACGTGGTAGGAGGCCGTGCAGCTAGGGGTACGTGGTGGCAAGCGGAGATGAAGAGAAGCCCATCGTGGCGAACGGTGGCGCTCCTAACGGTCACCTTTTGCACTGTTTAGGAGACTCAGACAGGCATTTAATGCCCTTGTCCCCTGCCGTCGGAGTTATGTAGGGTGCACTGTATCCACAGTAGCGGCAGCTGCACCTACCGCATCCTTTTCCATTTTTACCCTTCTAGTCTACGTTGCCACCTGTGGGTAACCCCTTGAAAGTATAAAAGGAGGCCCAACCGCAACGTAGAGGGGGTTCGGCCAGTTCGGCTCATTGGAGATACCAGGAACACTCCCACGCTCAGTCTGGTAGTGTCGATCGCTCCTGAGCAAAGATTCAATACACACAAACA
>NC_057813.1:553640763-553645417 GCF_018294505.1 Triticum aestivum
CCGCCTCGATCCGCTCTTTATGTGCTCTCCGCCTCCCACCGAACCGAAAGGGGCCCTGTCCCCATAGGTGTTGGTGGAATCAGCACCCCCTGACACCTCGCTGCCACCGTCTGCCCTCCTTAGATCTGCTTCCACGCTGCCGACAGCCATCCCTACCGCAACACTCTGAATGCCTCAACAGATGCTTACATGGCGCAACACCAGAGGCAGTACTCTTTCATATCTAGTTATTTATGTCAGCAAGAAAATAGATCACCACTTCTTTACTGTGATTTCTTGTCCATCACTTAGAATCTTACTTGTTAGTTGAAAGCAAACATTGGTTGCGAAGTTACCTTTCTTCGGCTTGCACCTTCAGATCCGCCATGGCATGCTCAACACTATACTCGCAATGCTTATGGTTTTCCCCTTTTATATTCCATAATAGTTAAATGACAGTAGACTAAATTTCAAAAATTGGTAAGTCGATTTTTGAGAGCTCGCCGGAGTTAGTCGGTGAGAAGGAAGGGGCTCGGGTGGGGACGGTGGTTGTTGGGGGCGGTGACATGGCGGTGGTGGGGCCTCGTCGAATGAAGAAAACTCGACACGGGTGGGCGGGGGTGGGGTGGGAGTGGCAGAGGAACACAGGCTGTGGGGACGGTTCAGGGGAGTGCGGGGGGTCGTGGCCGGTGGTTCGGCCGGCGGCCCGTGCGGTGTTCTGTAGGGCAAGAATCAGAGATGAGGAAGAAGAAGGGTTAGGAGATGTAGGATCTTCATCCAACCGCCTAAAATGGTCGACTGACCCAAATGACGAAAGTAACGCGACTTGCATGCATTCATTCCTTTATATTCAGTACCATCATCGTAGCTGCTTAGCACTGCTCCTCAATCGATCAAGCTAAACAACGTGCCACTCATAATTCCAAACTTGTTGCTCAAATAAGAATTGGATATGATGCTGATATTACTAAAACAGATAACGTTTAATTGGTCAGCTAATGTTCCTAATTTATTTTTGAAAAGCACGTGCAACACATATAGAGAGACGACAGGGAGTTGCACTCTAAATGCGCTCTGGTTCATCATGTGTGGGCATTGCGCAACGAGCGTTTTATTATCCAAAATCTGCTTGCTCTTCTTTAGCATGTTCCTCTTCTGTTCTTCTTTAATAAGTACCCTCTCCGTTCCTAAATACAAGTCTTTGTATAGATTCCACCATAGACTACATATGGAGCAAAATGAGGGAATCAACACTCTAAAATGTATCTGTATGCATCTGTATGTGATCCATAGTGGAAATCTCTACAAAGACTTATATTTTGGAACAGAGGGAGTATGATAGTAGTACAATATGTTCCTTGTAGTGAAGAGGGCAGGGACATTTGCAGTGTAGAGGTCTATTCAGTCGGTTGTGATGGACACTTTCAACTCTTCGGGCCTCTTTGATTCGTAGGATTTTGTAAACATACGAATAGGAATTGTAGTGGACTTCCCACTTGAATCCTAGAAGATTAGCAAGCAAAAGCGAGGAGTTGTGTCGCCTTTGAGAGTTACACTGATATTAACAATACCACACCTTCAGTTGAAGAGAGCTGGTATTCGAAGCCTTTCTAGCCGTACAGTATATTATGAACCTATCATCTACCAACTAGCCTTACTTCTAGAGCCTATTTCTTGTGTACTTGTGCCAGATTATATTAATGCACGCACCATATTACAGCACACATGGGCTCTATCATCAGAATCCAGTGATAACACACAAGGGTTTATAGGGAGCCCCTATATTAGAATATCCTCTGCATTACAAAGATAATCTCACTACTATTTATTTTTTCATGCTTCTCAGATGTTTTACGTAATCACAATGAATATCAGAATTCGCGCATCAGAAGTATATTGTGGAACACTACAAGGACTAACAAGATTGCCACCGAGGCATTGAGTGCCATTCTGGATGCAATGAAACTCATGTGCTCCCCACCTGCAGATTCTAGTTTAGAATATGGTCCTAATAACTATTCTGACCTCGAAGAGTCCAAGGTAGATGGCCTGTCATGTTCACCCATCAAGGTGTCTGTTCTAATTTGGCATAGTTTTATTGATTGCACGTATCTTGCATAAGGTGTCTTGCATTTCTTCTACTTTGTAGCACCGCCATCTTGTTAGTTTACTCATCATGTATGTCAAGATGCCATGCCCATCCAATATCAATACATATCCCATATGTCATCATACCATGTTTGTCCACTCAAATGTTGTTCTTGTGCATCAGACATCAAAAAGGAAGTGGGTGATAGACGAACCTGAAGGAGCACCAGCAAAGTCCTTGAAAAACATGGTGGTGCCAGAGAAATCAGACAACACCCCACTTATATTGGCTCCACAACCAGTGACACAAAACGTAGGACCGACTCAAGCAAACTGTACCCATACTTCATTGGCCACACCACTAGCCCCACCACACAGGACCTGCACTCCCGCAAAAGGTATCCCCATTTCAGTTGCCATAGCACCAGCCGTACCACAGAAAAATCCCACTCCAGCAAAAAGTATAGCAAGTCCACTGGCCGAAGACCTATCCCAACTGCAGAGACAGCCAATTCCTGCAGAACCCCTATCGAAACCTATAGAAATCCAGCAGACAGGCTTTGCGTGGCAGGGATAAGCAGTAGTGATTTCCATCACACAGATTTTGGTTTTGGGCGGTTAGTGCAACTTTCCTCGCTTCGTTCAAATTTTGCAGAGTGCACGTTTACCGTGCCAACTCAATTCGAATCCCATTTGTATTCTATTTTTTCGGGTGGGATCCATTTTCAATTGGAATTACATTCTATATACATCATTTTTATATATACTTTCAAAAGCACAACACCATTTATACATAAATAAGGTTTAAAAATGTCATGATCTCAGATTCATAAGGTTGTATCCATCAATTTGGATTTTCAAATATTTGAAACCACTTTATGTTGAAATCCAATGTATGCATTCATCGCTAACTGTCTCCAATCAATGTGTGTTTCATGCGATTTTTTTTACTTCTCAAACATGTATAATGTGTTTCACACACGCAATATATAGTGTAATCCTGTTTCGACATTAATTGCATATAAACCATGCATTGTTTGTAATTAAAGAATCTATGGATCACAAATATTGATAAACTATATAACATTACACGTGTGCCCAAATTCAAATGAATATGCATGTTTGATACACCAATTTGCGTTATGATATTATCGATGTCATGATCTCCAGTTTAAATATTTGAATCCCCTTTAATCCAGATATTCATCTCATATAGCTATCACTCATGCTTATATAGGACTATCTCTCTGGACCTATACGCGTTCATCGTCTCTCAGGTATCTCTGGTGCTACCTGTATGTCGACAATGATCCTTTATCTTCGTAACACACTGACGGTACTCTCTCCCTCGACCTTCATCACTCTATCTCTCTCTAAGTATATCTCGCTCCCTGCTATTTGTCTCTAACTATGATTCCCCATGTGGAATCTCTTTCTCTCACACAAACACAAAACTTTGTCTCTCGGGGTCTCATTTCTCTCTACTATTCCCATGTGTGCCACTCGCACACCCCTCATACATAGATGTCGTTCGCTCCTTAGATATGAGAACCTACGACTCTTCCTCTTCAATATCTCTTTCTCACACACAAACACAAACTCTGTATCCCAGGGTCTCATATTTCTCCATTGTTCTCTTGTATGTCGCTCACACACACCCTCTCTCCCTAGAGATATCTTGCATTCACTCATATGTCTCTCTAGCTATCACTCTCGTTGTGAAATATCTTTCTCTCTCGCAGACACAAAACTCTGTCTCTCTGGATCTCATTTCCCTCTGATATATGTTTGTATGTGACTCACATGCACCCTCTCTTTATCTCTCTCACACCCACACACACAACTCAGCCTTCTGATCCACTCGACTCCTATCTCTAACGCACACTAGCTAGCATCTTTATCTTTCTATTTATCTGTTTCTCCATCAATCTTGTTTCTCGCCCTCACTCTTGATTCCTATCATGCACACTACATATGTTTCTCTCTACATGCAGTCAAGTGCCCTCTCACACACATATATAACTTCACCCTTTGAACCACCCGACGGTCATATCCAACACCCAAACTAGCGGATGTCCCTCTAGCTAGCATCTCCATCTCTGTATCTATCTGTAGTTTCTCCGTCAACATTTATTTCTCGCATGGAGTCTTGCTTCCTATCACCCACACTATATATGTCTCTCCATACATATGCATTTATAGGTTGATCTCTTTTGCACAATCGTTGCGCCTCACTCCCTCTGCTCGCCATAGATGCATGCTCCAGCCCACGCTACTATCTCTTAAAGACAAAAACACATGCTCAATTGTCGGGCCTTCTTCCCTGCATTCTCAGATGCATGCATATTGTCATACCGATCCGTCTCTCCCATGTCGTTGATCTTATGACTTATGTCTTCTTTCTTTTATCTCGATCATGCGCGTGCACACACACACATCCCACGTATACATGTATACCTCTCACACATGCACGTTCAAGGTCTATATGTCTCCATACGTAGTTAATTACCCTCAATCCTAACGCCACATCGAATCGTTCTCCTCTTTTGTGCACATAACTTCCGCCTGGATGGGTAAAACACACACT
>NC_057813.1:553645890-553663846 GCF_018294505.1 Triticum aestivum
AGACTCCATCTCTCTCTCTCTCTCACACACACACACACACAAACTAGGACTCCATCTCTCTCTGTCTCTCCTCTCTCTCCCTCTCTCTCTCTCTCACACATACACCACACACACACTAAGACTCCATCTCACACACACATGCTCTAGGCGGAGCATTTGTTCCTACCACCCTTCATCCAACCTTACCTGTATGATAAACAATCACCTTTATTTACTTGCATAACATGGACAAATCCCACTTTACTTTAGTAGTCAGCAAACTTATCATCTGTACCCTTATAAAAAAATGAGTTGGCGATGATGGTGTTCCTGCCATCTTGTAATACAGACCGTATGATCTATATCTAACGGATAGAAAGCAAACTATGATAATTTTACAAAAGATACCTGCACCTCTCTCCACATCATTATCTCCCGCAACCTCATTGCTCAGCAATTAAAAAAGGAATAAGTCTCTGGAACAATCTAGCATGCATGGTGGCCACTGCCGCCTGCCGGCGCCGTCCATCCCCATGCCTCCGCCCATTCCGACCACCAGTGACGACCACGCTCCACTCCTCCTCGCCTTATCTCTCATCTTTCATTTTTTCGATGACATTCTCGAGATACCAGTTTTCCGATAAAATTATCGAGATATCATTAGTTTTTACACATGGGATTACTCCTGATGGGTCATGTTGGGGAACGTTGCATAAAATAAAAAAATTCCTACGTTCACCAAGATCCATCTATGAGTTCATCTAGCAACGAGAGAGAAGAGTGCATCTACATACCCTTGTAGATCGCAAGCGGAAGGGTTCAAGAGAACGGGGTTGAGGGAGTCGTACTCGTCGTGATCCAAATCACCGATGACCAAGTGCCAAACGGACAGCACCTCCGCGTTCAACACACGTACGGAGAGGATGACGTCTCCTCCTTCTTGATCAAGCAAGGGGGAAGGAGAGGTTGATGAAGATCCAGCAGCACGACAGCCTGGTGGTGGATGCAGCAGAGTTTCGGCAGAGCTTCGCCGAGCTTCTGCGAGAGGGAGAGGTCTAGCAAGGGAGAGGGAGGCGCCAAGACTTCAGGGTGCGGCTGCCCTCCCTCCCCCTCCTTTATATAGGCCCCCAGGGGGGGGAGCCGGCCCTAGAGATGGGATCTCTAGGGGGGCGGCGGCGAAGGGGGGTGGAGTGCCCCCAAGGCAAGTGGAGGCGCCCCTACCCTATGGTTCCCAACCCTAGGCGCAGAGGGGGCCCGGGGGGTGCACCAGCCCACCAGGGACTGGTTCCCCTCCCACTTCAGCCCATGGGGCCCTCCGGGATAGGTGGCCCCAGCCGATGAACCCCCGGGACCCTTCCGGTGGTCCCGGTACAATACCGGTGACCCCCGAAATTCTCCCGATGGCCGAAACTACACTTCCTATATATAATTCTTTACCTCCGGAATATTCCGGAACTCCTCGTGATGTCCGAGATCTCATCCGGGACTCCGAACAAATTTCGGTTTGCTGCATACTCATATTCATACAACCCTAGCGTCACCGAACCTTAAGTGTGTAGACCCTACGGGTTCGGGAGACATGTAGACATGACCGAGACGGCTCTCCGGTGAATAACCAAGAGCGGGATCTGGATACCCATGTTGGCTCCCACATACTCCTCGATGATCTCATCGGATGAACCACGATGTCGAGGATTCAATCAACCCCGTATAAAATTCCCTTTGTCAATCGGTACGTTACATGCCCGAGACTCAATCATCGGTATCCCAATACCTCGTTGAGTCTCGTTACCGGCAAGTCACTTTACTCGTACCGTAATGCATGATCCCGTGACCAGACACTTGTTCACTTTGAGCTCATTATGATGATGCATTACCGAGTGGGCCCAGATATACCTCTCCGTCATACGGACTGACAAATCCCAGTCTCGATCCGTGTCAACCCAACAAACACTTTCGGAGATACCTGTAGTGCACCTTTATAGTCACCCAGCTACATTGTGATGTTTGGTACACCCAAAGCACTCCTACGGTATCCGGGAGTTACACGATCTCATGGTCAAAGGAAAAGATATTTGACATTGGAAAAGCTCTAGCAAAACGAACTACACGATCTTATTCTATGCTTAGGATTGGGTCTTGTCCATCACATCATTCTCCTAATGATGTGATCCCGTTATCAATGACATCCAATGTCCATAGTCAGGAAACCATGACTATCTATTGATCAACGAGCTAGTCAACTAGAGGCTCACTAGGGACATATCGTGGTCTATGTATTCACACGTGTATTACAATTTCCGGATAATACAATTATAGCATGAATAAAAGACAATTATCATGAACAAGGAAATATAATAATAATCCTTTTATTATTGCCTCTAGGGCATATTTCCAACAGTCTCCCACTTGCACTAGAGTCAATAATCTAGTTACATTGTGATGAACCGAACACCCATCGAGTTCTGGTGTTGATCATGTTTTGCTCGCGGAAGAGGTTTAGTCAACGGATCTGCGACATTCAGATCCATGTGTACTTTGCAAAAATCTATGTCTCCATCTTGAACATTTTCACGGATGGAGTTGAAACGACGCTTGATGTGCCTGGTCTTCTTGTGAAACCTGGGCTCCTTGGCAAGGGCAATAGCTCCAGTGTTGTCACAGGAGAGTTTGATCGGCCCCGACGCATTGGGTATGACTCATAGGTCGATGATGGACTCCTTCACCCAAATTGCTTCATGCGCTGCCTCCGAGGCTGCCATGTACTCCGCTTCACATGTAGATCACGCCACGACGCTCTGCTTGCAGCTGCACCAGCTTACTGCTCCACCATTCAACATATACACGTATCCGGTTTGTGACTTAGAGTCATCCAGATCTATGTCGAAGCTAGCGTCGACGTAACCATTTACGACGAGCTCTTCGTCACCTCCATAAACGAGAAACATGTCCTTTGTCCTTTTCAGGTACTTCAGGATATTCTTGACCGCTGTCCAGTGTTCCCTGCCGGGATTACTTTGGTACCTTCCTACCAAACTTACGACAAGGTTTACATCAGGTCTGGTACACAGCATGCCATACATAATAGATCCTATGGATGAAGCATAGGGGATGACACTCATCTCTTCTTTATCTTTTGCCGTCGTCGGGCATTGAGCCGAGCTCAATCTCACACCTTGCAATACAGGCAAGAATCATTTCTTGGACTGATCCATTTTGAAATTCTTCAAAATCTTATCAAGGTATGTGCTTTGTGAAAGACCTATGAGGCGTCTCGATCTATCCCTATAGATCTTGATGCCTAATATGTAAGAAGCTTCTCCAAGGTCCTTCATTGAAAAACACTTATTCAAGTAGGCCTTAATGTTGTCAAAAAGTTCTATATCATTTCCCATCAAGAGTATGTCATCTACATATAATATGAGAAATGCTACAGAGCTCCCACTCACTTTCTTGTAAACGCAGGCTTCTCCATAAGTCTGCATAAACCCAAACGCTTTGATCATCTCATCAAAGCGAATGTTCCAACTCCGAGATGCTTGCACCAGCCCATAAATGGATCGCTGGAGCTTGCATACTTTGTTAGCATTCTTAGGATCAACAAAACCCTCCGGCTGCATCATATACAGTTCTTCCTTAAGATGTCCATTAAGGAATGCCGTTTTGACGTCCATCTGCCATATTTCATAATCATAGTATGCGGCAATTGCTAACATGATTCGGACGGACTTCATCTTAGCTACAGGAGAGAATGTCTCATCGTAGTCAACCCCTTGAACTTGCCAATAACCCTTAGCGACAAGTCAAGCTTTGTAGATGGTAATATTACCATCCGCGTCCGTCTTCTTCTTAAAGATCCATTTGTTTTCTCTCGCTCGCCGATCATTGGGCAAGTCTGTCAAAGTGCACACTTTGTTTTCATACATGGATTCTATCTCGGATTGCATGGCTTCAAGCCATTTGTTGGAATCTGGGCCTGCCATCGCTTCTTCATAGTTCGAAGGTTCACCGTTGTCTAACAACATGATTTCCAGGACAGGGTTGCCATACCACTCTGGTGTGGAACGTGTCCTTGTGGACCTACGAAGTTCAGTAGCAACTTGATCCGAAGTACCTTCATCATCATCATTAATTTCCTCTCCAGTCGGTGTAGGCACCACAAGAACATTTTCCTAAGCTGCACTACTTTCCGGTTCAAGATGTAGTACTTCATCGAGTTCTACTTTCATCCCACTTACTTCTTTCGAGAGAAACTCTTTTTCCAGAAAGGATCCGTTCTTGGCAACAAAGATCTTGCCCTCGGATCTTAAGTAGAAGGTATACCCAATGGTTTCCTTAGGGTATCCTATGAAGACGCATTTTTCCGACTTGGGTTCGATCTTTTCAGGTTGAAGTTTCTTGACATAAGCATCGCATCCCCAAACTTTTACAAACGACGGCTTAGGTTTCTTCCCAAACCATAATTCATATGGTGTCATCTCAACGGATTTAGACGGAGACCTATTTAAAGTGAATGTAGCTATCTCTAGAGCGTATCCCCAAAATGATAGCGGTAAATCGGTAAGAGACATCATAGATCGCACCATATCCAATAGAGTGCGATTACGACGTTCGGACACACCATTACGCTGAGGTGTTCCAGGCGGCGTGAGTTGTGAAATGATTCCACATTTTCTTAAGTGTGTACCAAATTCGTGACTTAAATATTCTCCTCCACGATCTGATCAGAGGAACTTTATCTTTCGGTCACGTTGATTCTCTACCTCATTCTGAAATTCCTTGAACTTTTCAAAGTTCTCAGACTTGTGTTTCATTAAGTAGACATACCCATATCTACTCAAGTCATCAGTGAGAGTGAGAACATAACAATATCCTCCGCGAGCCTCAACGCTCATTGGACCACACACATCGGTATGTATGATTTCCAATAAGTTGGCTGCTTGCTCCATTGTTCCGGAGAACGGAGTCTTGGTCATTTTGCCCATGAGGCATGGTTCGCATGTGTCAAATGATTCATAATCGAGAGACTCTAAAAGTCCATCAGCATGGAGCTTCTTCATGCGCTTGACACCAATGTGACCAAGGCGGCAGTGCCACAAGTTTGTGGGACTATCGTTATCAACTTTACATCTTTTGGTATTCACACTATGAATATGTGTAACATTACATTCGAGATTCATTAAGAATAAACCATTGACCATCGGGGCATGACCATAAAACATATCTCTCATGTAAATAGAAGAACCATTATTCTCGGATTTAAATGAGTAGCCATCTCGTATTAAACGAGATCCAGATACAATGTTAATGCTCAAACTTGGCACTAAATAACAGAGGGGGCCCAGGGGGGGTGCACCAGCCCACCAGGGACTGGTTCCCCTCCCACTTCAGCCCATGGGGCCCTCCGGGATAGGTGGCCCCACCCGGTGGACCCCTGGGACCCTTCCGGTGGTCCCTGTACAATACCGGTGACCCCTGAAATTCTCCTGATGGCCGAAACTGCACTTCCTATATATAATTCTTTACCTCCGGACCATTCCGGAACTCCTCGTGATGTCCGAGATCTCATCCGGGACTCTGAACAACTTTCAGTTTGCTGCATACTCATATTCATACAACCCTAGCGTCACCGAACCTTAAGTGTGTAGACCCTACGGGTTCGGGAGACATGTAGACATGACCGAGACGGCTCTCTGGTCAATAACCAACAGCGGGATCTGGATACACATGTTGGCTCCCACATACTCCTCGATGATCTTATCGGATGAACCATGATGTCGAGGATTCAATCAACCCTGTATACAATTCCCTTTGTCAATCGGTATGTTACATGCCCGAGACTCGATCGTTGGTATCCCAATACCTCGTTCAGTCTCGTTACCGGCAAGTCACTTTACTCGTACCGTAATGCATGATCCCGTGACCAGACACTTGGTCACTTTGAGCTCATTATGATGATGCATTACCGAGTGGGCCCGGTGATACCTCTCCGTCATACGGAGTGATAAATCCTAGTCTCGATCCGTGTCAACCCAATAGACACGTTCGGAGATACCTGTAGTGCACCTTTATAGTCACCCAGTTATGTTGTGACATTTGGTACACCCAAAGCACTCCTACGGTATCCGGGAGTTACACGATCTCATGGTCTAAGGAAAAGATACTTGACATTGGAAAAGCTCTAGCAAAATGAACTACACGATCTTGTGCTATGCTTAGGATTGGGTCTTGTCCATCACATCATTCTTCTAATGATGTGATCCCGTTATCAATGACATCCAATGTCCATAATCAGGAAACCATGACTATCTATTGATCAACGAGCTAGTCAACTAGAGGCTCACTAGGGACATATTGTGGTCTATGTATTCACACGTGTATTACGATTTCCGGGTAATACAATTATAGCATGAATAAAAGACAATTATCATGAACAAGGAAATATAATAATAATCCTTTTATTATTGCCTCTAGGGCATATTTCCAACAGGTCAATCACAACAAGTGTTTTGTAAAAAAAGGCATATTGATGTTCCGTGTAATGTACGAGAATCTTGCTTGTAATTATATAATGCAAATCACGAGCAGGAAGTGACATTTTTTTGACACAACCATGTTAACATGGCCACGTAAATCACTAGCTAAAGTAAATACCATTATACTTATATCCCGACGCAAAAGGTTGAGTACATGTCCGAAGAGTAGACTCACACATACACACTCTGTCTCTCAGAATCTCTCTCTCACACACACACACCAGTTACGTGATGCCCACTTAAGCAGACACGTATGTTACAATTTGTGCACCCGCGGGTACACGTGATGCTGCGCATTTATTTAAGCCGGAAGCCGAACCCAAACAGTAGATGCATTCATTCCCCTCCCGCCGCCTCTTCTCTAGTCGCCGTCGCCCGGTAGGCATGGGCCGGCCGAAGGTAACAACATACGCCATACTCCCGCCGGAGCGGCGCTTTAATATGGAAATTTTAGTGGTCATGCATGCATCTTTTTGTGCTAGAACTCCTATATAAGGGCTGATCAGTCGCTTCCCGCAGACGTGCACGGGCGTTGCAAGAGAAAGGAGAAGGGAAGTGGGCAGTGGAGTAACGTTTTTTACCACAATTTCTTAGGAAACTGGGTGCAATATTTGAGTAGTTTTGCAAACTGCCAGTACTACACCTGAAACGGTTCAAAACCTATACTCCCTTGCCAGCGCGCGCTTCCCGCGTGAAACGGTCAGCGTCGCCCTTGGAGGATCAGTGCCGCATTAATGCCCGGCCAGAGTGGAGGCGACCTCTCACTGGTGTCGGCTTTGAAGTGGCGCGACGACCTAGAGAGCGCCGCTTCCCGGTGCACGCGACTGCCCCGCGTTGAGACTTGCCATAGGCCCTGTTTGGATCCATGGGTTAGAGTTAGTTGGAGCTAGTTGGGGCTCAAATAGCCCTAAAGTATCCAAGCATGAGGGTTTAAATTGGAGCAAGTTGCACCGAACCCACCAAAAAAAACTATCCCACCCAAGAGGTGCTAACTGGAGATAGTTCTCATTGGTATCACTGAAAAATCACTTTTCTCTCTCCATGAAGTGCATTTATTGTCAATCTAACACCGTCACCCAAACAGCTCTTTGGATGCAGTTAGTTCAGGGTTAGTCATGTGTTAGTCTAACCTCTAGCTAAGTTAGAGTATCAAATAGGAGCTGTATAGGACATGCAAGTTGCTCAAAGCATACATGCAAATTCGTACGTGAAAGGAATTTTTTTCTTTTTGAAAACGGAACATGAAAGGAATTTTTTTAGAATGCTCTTGGCATGTCGCTAACATGTGATAGTTAACCGACCTCAATAGACGGCAGAAACGCCAGCCCGCCGCACTTTGATAGAGACGAGGAGGGAGAAGCGATACAGGCTGCTGGATTACTAGATATAGGTGTCACACGGAAGCCAAGAAATATGGTGATAGCGTGGGTTAGCCATGTACTAGTATGATGTAACTACACTGGGCTGCCATGTTTCGTACTCTTCCAGTCCACTGTGGAGATGATTCGTTAATTTTATATCGCTGAATAATATTAAATATTATGAGTGCAGACGCTCCATCACGAGGTTCCTTGCTCCTTCTCGGTCTTCCGGAATCTATGTTCTTCCACTCTATTTTTTTACGTGAGCTTTGTTCATCCTTTTGCAAACACGCGAGACATCTAGCATCAAGGTGCACGTGTTATGCAAGGATCGTTCCATCTATATGAAGAACACGTTGGACTGGAACTACGAGACAGAGATGTACCCAGGAGTGGACGTACGAGCCTAAGTAATGTAGCATAGTAAGTGAAATAGAAAGGCATAAATGGTATGAACATGCGTGGCATATAGGGTGTGTTTGGTTGTGTTCTCGTCTCAGCATAGTTGTTCCCTCTTCATGCATGCTCAACTCAACACCCCTCTTCATGCATGCTCTCTTCATGCATGCTTCTAGTGTATTTGTGCTAAACTAGTGTGGACTCATGCACCCTCCATACACTCTACCAAACACCCAAAAGTAGGTCGAGAAGGGAACTCTTGGGAGGCATTTGTCTCTTACTACGTACTACCACTAAATGTTGTGCGTGCAATGCACGGTGATGCTATGGAGTACGTGCCTAAGTACTCTACTACTACTATATTAGTTGGAGGCACATTAACTTTTATATTTGTTTACGTGTATGCCCCGAGACCTTCAAACTAGACGTGTCTTTCTCTCCAGGTCGCACTTTGTATCGTTCATACCACGAAGTACGACTACGTGTGGTCTCCGACCCAGAAGTGGAGGAAGTGGAGACGCTCTACCACACTGTTTTTTTACGCTGGGCTCTACCACGCTGTTCATGTCCCACTCCTTCCACTGACATGTGGGACATCCAGCACGTGCCGTATTTGGAACCCTTCGTCGTAAGAGTTGAAACGCTAGCATTCATCAGAAATAAAAAATAATTATAAATCGACAGTGATACTATTTTTTTGCGAACCAATTAGCAGCGATACTATACCACACAGTTTCCTTGATCCTCGATATCGGAAAAAATACTTCCGTTCGCCAACATGTCGGACGTCAACCATCTTGGTCCACATGCCATGCACGCAGAACTCCAAGGGAGAGTCATCCAGGTCGTCGCGCCGCAGTAACAATGACTAATGAGCTTCCCACTTTGAAGTTGCTCGGACAAAGGAACCATCATGACTTCATTGAATTCCGCTTCTTGAAGAAAACTACTGTTTATGGAATTGATACACCATTTAATTGATATCATTTAGCAAAATGAAACACAGCATATGCATCCATCTTTTGGCTCGAGAATTTCACGGGATAGAGATATGGTATAAGAAATAGACTATTAAGTAACTCTAAATGAATTGTGGATACATCTGTATCCTTAACATACTGAAACGATTGTCATTATTCATATCAAACCAATAGTGATTCATACAAGCTAAATCTTCTAATCAATGGTGGGCCAATAATGAATTACCAGCAGTACTGCTAGCTACAGTGGTTACTCCAACAGAGGCCTCCTCCCGTTCATAGGATAGGAATATGAAAATCATAGGAAGTGAGATGACATGCATCTCAATTCCTATAGAGAAAGAGATGCCATTTGATGCTTAGGATAGGAATTTTTCCATTTAGTCTAGGCTAATGTACAGGTAATTTGCTCTAAAAACTACAGTAGTAACTAGTAGTACTGGTACGTGCTCGTACTCAGACACAGACACACACACACTAACTACTAGTACTATTACTTCTCACATGCTGGCCAAACGCCGTCGTTCTCCTTCCCGGCTTTGTCGGCGACACCCCACCGTGCTTCGATCTCCGCCGACCTCTCCGCAGCAGCGCGTGCGTCCTTTTCTTTCTTGCTGCGGTGGGCCTCTCTTTTCTTGAGTGCTTTCTGACTTTTCCACTCCCTCTGTGCGGGTTTGTCCGCCTCTTGCTCTACCGCCCATTCAGCCTTGACATCTTCAAATTCATCCCACATAGTTGTGAGTTCGCGAGCTGCGATGAACTCGGCACGGCGGGATGCCATCGCTTCCCTACCATTTTGTGTGCGGTCGTGGGCGGCGAGGAACTCGGCGCTACGGGATGCCATCGCTTCCTTACTGGTTAGTGTGCGGTGCGGTGGCATGAACGACGCTTGGTGAGAGCTCTGGGGTGGAGTGGCCGGACAAATGTATGGTGCATTGGTTTGTCAAGAGCTCAAGGACAGAAGACGAAGCAAATTTGGATTCCCCTTCAATCCTGGTCATTTATTACCGAGTAAATTGCATTGGCGGACATCAAACTTGTCTTGATAGCTCACTTTGATCATTGTATATGAGATATGGTGATTATACGATCACTAGCTCAGCGTATAGCTCCGTATTTGTCTGGTTGACCAGTCAAACAGCCTGCATGCGCCTCATCAGCTCGTGTTCTTTATCTATCTACGCGGGCCTACCTGTCAATGGAGAAAGAAATACTGTAAAGGAAAATTATGCGTATGTGGGGAATCAAACCACGGACTCATCGCTGCAACGCACCCTCGTCAGCCAAATGAAAATGAAATACTTCGCGTCAGACACTCACGCTCATGCTGTCAAAGCATGCTAATGCATGCACGTCGCCCTCTAAATCAAAGTCCTGCTCATGGCGCAATGCAAACGGCGAGCCCATCACCTACGCGCCCCGGTGGTGCCTGACATTACTGTTTAGACGTTTGATGGAGGCCTACGCGAACGCTGAGCATGTGTTCATCTGGCTCAACACTAACGGTCATACTCGGACCGCCTTGCTCATGTATATCGTCCATCACAACAACAATCTATAAAACAGCCTAAGCTAGAGAGGGTACTATGGTAGTATGGTACGAAGTATGTACTATCGTGAGCGATCGATCTTAGTGCCACTTCACACCGAAATCCCTTCCATCGCTAGCGCGCGCTTCCCGCCTGAAACGGTCACCGTCTCTCTAGAATGTCAATGTCGCATTCACCAGACTTAACTGCATGTGCAATTGGTGTGTCACTGACATGCGGGCCAGATGCCCATTGGGCCCACATGTCAGTAACTCAAACGCATCTGCAGTTAAGTCACTGAAGCAGCGTTCGCATTCACGCCCGACGAACCTACTCCAGCGCCAGTTGTCCATCCATCTGTCGCGGCTCATTGCCATTCGCCCGCTATATTAACTTGAGCCCGAGATCCCAGCCAGAGCCAAAGACCCACACTTATTCTCCTCCGGTCCCTTCCTTCTGTCGGCACCACTTCAACCATGGCCTCCTGGCGCTCTAAAGCTCTCTTGGACGTACTATCGCAGGAGCAGACAAGGGACATTGGCGGCTCCGCTCCGGGGGCGCTCCAAAGCTCTCTTCGACGTACTATCGCAGGAGCAAACGAAGGAGATCACCGGTATCCCCCCGGCCGCCCTCCGCCGCCACGACCACGAAGTAGGCGCGCGTGCGCGGGCGTAGCTGGCAGTGAGGAAGAGTAGTACACGGTAGGTCGCCACCGCTCTGGTCCCTGGAAGGCCACCGCTACTCCACTCAGTCGACGCCAAGCTTGGTGGGGTAAACATCGGCGGCCGATTAGCCGCTTGACGGTGACGTGGTGGCGGAAATCTTCAGAACCTTGTGCTCCGGAGGACGAGGTTATCGAGGCGGATGAGGAGGAGGCAAAGGCAATGGCCGGCTTTCTCGGGTTCATGGCCGGAAATGGTGGTCGGGCACCAGCGATCATTTAGATTAGGTTTAGAGTAGGTTTTAGTACGGTTTGTGCGAAATATGTAATGAATTTCGTCCAGTTTGTAGGAAAAGTTTTCGAAATGTAATGAATTGCATCCGGTTAATTTGAAATTTGCTTTGTTTGCATGAATTTCATCCAGTTAGTTCATATAGTTGTCGAAAGGTATGCGGTCAGCATCGGATGGCATCCATCAGTGTCCTCGGACAGCCGGTGTAAATTTTTGGGCCAGCGCTGGAGATGCCATAACTATCATGCTATAATCGCTAACAATCCTCCATTATTTGGCAGGGAATAGTTATCCCTCGATCAAAATCAGATCCGCGGTGTTTCGCACTCCTCCCGCATAGGAGTGTAAACTCTTACTTACATGAAAATGGAGCAAGTGGATGGCACTATAGCACGTCATATCACTCGAACTAGCCCGCCTAACGAGCGGGAAAGCACCGCCCTCGTCATTCTGTTCTGGATTTCTATTGATCGATCGTGCGAAAATGTTACGCTTCGCAAGTTCTAAAGGAAAAGGCAGCACACTTACGACTCATATGCGTCGCAACCCCGACAGTCCGGCTCGCACGCCGCTCACCAAAGGGGACACACATTGTATTGCAGTTTCACTGACATGTGGGGCCGTAATTGAATAAACCGTCGATAGCCGAAATCTAATCGCTCGGCGAGCGTCGGATGAGAAGAGATAAACGGGGGAGGGAGAAGAGATCGCCCGCCCGCCGCGCACGGACTCCAAGAAATATAAGGTGATAATGTGAGGTGGGCCATGCTGGAGTCCGGACCGCTTCCGGAGCCCGCTCTCACCGCCCTGGCCCCTCAAGACGCCAGCTGCCCGCCGCATGCATGCATAGCAAGTACTCCTTATGTGGAGGAGAGAGAGGCATTGACAAAGTCAAGGAGTGGGCTCCGCAAGAGCCCGTCTCTACATGTGCTCCTAGGTATAAAAAATTAATTCTAAAAAAGGCATAAAAAACAATTGTGTCTTAAAAAAGAAAGGTAAAAAACATTTGAGAGGAAATAGATAGAGAGAAAGTGAGAAAAAGTTGTAACCTGGGCATTACATGAGGAAGGAGGGAGTGGTGCACATGCCAAGTTCATTGGGCTGCCGTGTTTCACACTCCTCCGTCGTAACAGTGGATACAATAGGTTTTATCAAAAATAAACAATGAATACTCGTTGCTCGTCCTCTATATCGGAAAGAATACTTTCATTCGCCGACATGTGGGACGTCGACCATCCTGGTCCACCTGCCATGCACAAATTTATCGTGGTCTACCCCGGTCGTATCGCAGGCCCAACCTTTCCCACTATAAGTTGTTGGGACGAAGGAACCATCATGAATTCATTGAATTCTTCTTCTTCAAGAAAACTTACTGTACCCGCAATACTGCTACCACACGCAAAGACTGGACGGCACTGTACCACATCAAATCACTGAAACCCACTAGGCACTACTAGGAAAAGGCCTACTAATGGCGCACTGGTTTTGCCTATTAATGGCGCATTACCAGTGCGCCATTAGTATCACGCCACTAGAATTTTTTACTAATGGCGCACCACTGGTGCGCCATTAGAATCTGGTATTCTAATGGCGCACCACTTAGTGCGCCATTATTATTGCCCACAGTGCGCCACTATTATCTGCTATACTTATAGCGCACCACATGGTAGTGCGCCATTAGTAACAATTTTTTTAATTTTTTTTGTTTTTCTTAAGCTCAGGTCACTATTTCATATATGAGATATTCAACACATATATATACAACAAGCATCCATATAACAATCATATCCAACACACAAGTTTCATCATATATACATACATAGCCAACACATAGTTTCGTCGTTACATATTACAAAAGTTTCACATTGTTCATCCAACACTGTTATCCATCAATTCACAAAAGTTTCACATTGATACATAATACAAACACAAATGGAAAAGAAGCACTCCATCCACGCAAGCTTCCGTCAATTAAATCAAATCTGCAAAATGATAAACAAGAAGTTAGAAGAAGAAGAACTTAGGTAACTTAGGTAAAATGAAGCTAACCTATGTCATTTTGGAAAAGAAGAAGAATAAGAAAAAGACTATAAGCTTATTATGTAAACTTGATCATTTTGTGCTAACATAAGTTATTTTGGAGCTAATCTATAGGAAACTAAGCATATAAGCTCTTAGTTAGTATATTAGAGCCAACTTAGGTAAAATGAAGCTAACCTATGTCATTTTGGAAAAGAAGAAGAAAAAGAAAAAGACTATATGCTTATTATGTAAAATTGATCATTTTGTGCTAACATAAGTTATTTTGGAGCTAACCTATAGGAAACTAAGCATATAAGCTCTAAGTTAGTATATTAGAGCCAACTTAGGTAAAAATGAAGCTAACCTATAGGAAACTAAGCATATTAGAGATAACATAGGTAACTAAATATATATATATATCATTTTGGATAGCTAACCTATAGGAGATCTGACATACCTGACAAAGTTCAGTTCTCATGCATTGTTCTTCTCCTTCTTCTCCTTCCTCTCCCTGATGCGCCTAGAGCGGCGAGGCGGTGGAGGCAGTGGAGGCAGTGGGATGTAGTCTTCTACCACAATTGGCATGGTCATGTCGCCCAGCTGTGGGATCGCCAGCGCCACCACCGGTGCGTGGTCATTGTCAGGCACCACCACCATTGCGAGGCCACCTTCAGGCAAGACCATCGCTAGGTCATCCTTAGCCACCTCCATCTCTTGCCCATGGTCAGCCACCACCATCTCTTGCCCATGGTCAGCCACCACCATCTCTTGCCCTTGGTCAGCCACCACCAGTGCTAGGTCATCCTCAGCCTGATGCCCATCGTCATCCTATAGCTCCTCATCCTCACTCTGCTCCTCTTCTCCCGCACTCCAGTCCGGATCATCCTTATTGTTGTCTATGCTACTGCCAGAATTGCTGTTGCTTTTGCTACAGCCAGAATCGCTGCTGCTTTCGCTACAGCCATAGTCGATGCTGCTTTGGCTGTAGCCAGTGTCGCTGCTGCTGCTCCCATTACCTGTCCAAAATGCAACAATGACCGTTAACAATTGATGTGAGACAAAGCCAAATGTAGAGGAATAAGAAGAGGCAGAACGTACCGGCATCATCATCGGCAGCGTAGCGCGTGCGACACATAGTCTTGTTGAACACCTTCACGATGAGCATGTTGGCGTTGTTGTCGTACCTAAAGAGAAGGAAGTACCCCATCTGCAGGTCGTAGGCACGGTAGAACTTCTCCCACCCACGAGACAAGTACATGTGGCCCTTCTTGATCACCAACTACACATCCCACTGCCTGCGAAACCCGCTGCCGGCCTGTGGCAGCTTTACATTATTTGGCGGATCTTCACCCATCAGCATGTTCATAAAACTGCCAGGCAGCCTCTGCAGTTTGGGACAATGAGTGATGTAGCAAACAACAGATATCATAATGAGATGGTTGAAGGGGAGATCTCTCGTTTTATATACCTGCGTCATGGATGATACTGAAGCCTCAAGTATGATAGTGAAGAACTCGGAAGCATCCAACTCGTACTGTGGTGTCGCAGATCGGCGGTGGCTGCTTCCCACCATCTCTGATAAGCAGCAGAAGAGGCCAATTAGTACCCATGCATGATAACAGGCATTAGTCGCAAGTACCCCATATGTCCTATTTTTAGCAAAGTAATGCTAAAATTCACGGAAAATTTCAGCATTACCTTTGCTGAAAATAGGACATATGGAGTACCCGAATTTGCCGGAGCGGAAGTTAATCGACATTCCGGCAAACTCAAGGGCCTCTCGGGGTACCTGCAAATTCATCACAACACAATGGTTGGAGACAAAACCCAGCAAACTAGCACCACAATGTGCCTCTACTTTCATATGGATGAAAAGGCCACAGACCATATGGTCCTCTGCTTTCATATGGACAAAAATCAGCTCAACTTATGTGAGCTTCCATTCCAGATCTAATAGGTCACCCAACAAAAAATCATCAATAGTTTAGCAAAGTACATAAAAAAATTCAGTAAATTTCCAGCAACTACTCCTAATGCAAACAAGATTCACCTAGCAAGGTTTATTTGACATGGAGTAGTTTATTTCATAGAGTAAACATTAGCACTATTTGACAGTAAAAGGTTTTAGCTAATTTGAATTAACTGAAAGCAGCAGTACATCATTTTTATTGATAGTAAAATGTTCAAAGAAACAGAAATATTAGTACAATAGCTAGATTACACTATCAGTACACTAGCAGTAAAATGTTCATTTACTTTGGATAAACAAATATTCAAGCAGATTTGCTTGTCCTACTCCTGCAGATCACCAAGCATCTTTTTTAATCCAGCTAATTAACTGAAACTTGCACTAAACTACTTTTGTCCCGCACTACTGCAAGTGCCATACTACTGCAAGTGCTATACTACTGCAGAGAATTATGCCCACTTGAGTTGGAGTTAATGACCTCGATAGACTGTCACTGGCAGTAAGAGAGTAGCACTACTAGTACTAGCCTTGTACTACTTGTAATGGAAGAATCTGACAAAGTGCTAGTACACAGGTACAAATTATAATCAGTAGGAAAATATCATCATAATAATATCATCATTCAGTAGGAAAACAACCTTAGCTAGGTCAGTTCTGAACTACATATGGCAATCTCACTTTTAGGAAAGAAGGATCATCATACACATATATAGCTCACTTCATCTGGGGCAGGGGCTATGGCAGAGGATTTCACTCAAGCAGTATATACCTGACTAATGTGAAGCGTTGTCCCAGATGTATTCACAAGAGGCTAGAAGATGTGCTCAACCAACTGTCACAAAAACAAATAAATTATTATTTGCCTAAGTTGGTACAAGGAATGTACAGGTACCAAAATCTCATCAAACTAGCTAAAAGACGACAAACATGTCTTGTTAAGAACTTAAGATATGTCAAAAATTGACAGGAGCTTCATCATTTTTACTGCTAGGTTCATAGTAAGACTTAACATTGCTGCCTGTGCAATATTAACTAGATGTATGGTTTACTTGAGTTATACATGTTTCTACTTACAAGGTTATATCTGAAAATAGAACTAAATAGACATTTTAAATATATTTCACTCATAATATGACCTTTTCCTGTAATTGTAACTATGAAATCCAAATTTCCTTGGTTCAGTTTCAGTAAATGTTTGAAACAAACACTAGGCTTTGCCTACCGATGTACAAAACAAAAACAAAAACTAAATTAGCATGACATTCAGCAGGAACGAAGAATGGATAAAGAACTGAAGAAACACAACATTCAGAGAAACACACAATAGCTTGCAGTGGCTTCCGTCGCGCGGTCCTTTCAAAAGTTCATAGCAGCGGAGCACAATGCAGGCCGAAAAAAAGATCATCTACTGCATTCTCCCACCAGAATGAACACAGGCCGGCAGCTCCTCGATAACCTCATGGAAAACCATCATCATCTTACCTGGCTGTTTACTGCTGCTGCTGCGCTGCAGGGGTGGAGGAAGGGGCGCCGCCGATGGAGAGGGCGAGGCCGAGGACGACATGGGGCTTGAGGGCCTGCGGCCTGATGAGGCCGACGAGGTGGTCGTCCCCGACGCCAGCGGAGCTAGGGTTCGGGGAGATGGCGGGCGGCGCTGAGGGGATGGGGCGGTTGAGAGGGGGTAGGGGGGAGGTCGCGGGAGAAGAGAGGAGGAGGCGGGCGGGGGCGCAGCTTCGGGGCTCGGCTCGGGGACGGAGAAGGAGGCGAGGGGGGCGGCGAGGGGGACGGCGAACACGGGGGGCAGCGGGTGAGATCGATGAGGCAGGGGAGAGATTAGAGAGATTGGGGATTTAATTAGTGTACGACTATTCTAATGGCGCACCACCATCTCGTGCGCCATAAGTACAACTATTCTAATGGCGCACCAGCGCTCAGTGCACCATTAGAATTTTGTTTTAATCTAGCCCACTAGCCCTATCTACAACCTAACGCTATCTACAACAGAACCCACCCACTAGCCCGACTGGTCAGCACGCAACACACACACCAGAAGGTCCTGGGTTCGATTCCCGGGCTCCACAATATTTTTTAATGCATTTTAAATGTTGTTTTTTATATTTATTTGTGTTTAAATATGTTCAAACTTGTTTAAATCATATAAGTAATATTTTTTTATAAAAACAGTAATATTTTTTCAAAAAAAAATGTTCAAATTTGTTACTTGGAAA
>NC_057813.1:553664226-553680966 GCF_018294505.1 Triticum aestivum
AGGGTGCGGGGGGGCTGGGTGCTCGTCGACGGCGGTGGAGCGGGGGAGGGTTGCGGTGGGTCGTCGGCGGCGGTGGAGCTAGGGGGGAGGGTGCGGGTGGGATCGAGATCGAGATCAAAAAGTGTCCATAAAAATATACATGGTGAGCCATTAGCAGTTTTGCAAAAAAGTAAAAAAAAAATATACTAATGGCGCACTGCTTACAAGGTGCGCCATTACTTGGTAGAACTAGTAATGGCGCACTTTGGCACCATGCGCCATTAGAGTGTATGGAAAAATGGAAAAAAAATTCAATACTAGTGGCGCACCGTGTGCCTGGTGCGCCATTAGTGTCTTCCACACTAATGGCGCACTTCCGACCGGTGCGCCATTAGTATATAGTAGTGGCGCACTGCTTACCAGGTGCACCATTAGTATCAATCCTATCTATAGCCCTTTTCCTAGTAGTGAGGCCAAACTAGCCCGCCTAGGTCATCTATTTTGGAACGGAGGGAGTACGTCTCTGCACTGCTATGATTTTGTGTTGCACGTTCTCTATGCTTTTGCTACGATTTTCCTAGCCTATGAACCAAATGAGGCCTGAATGTATGTCGACTATTGTCTAATCGATCGCTAAGCTTACAATTTTAGGAGCTAGGGCTATTGGTCGATCGACGAGGGATAAGTATAAGCATACCACGAGCTCATCAGCCCCAACGTTTCTCTTCGGTGAGTGTTTTGCAAGTACTATAGCTCGCACAGTAGCTAGCCTACTAACACCAAGAATCATCAAACAAGCCCTGCTGATATGATAAACAGTTCAAACTTACATCTAAGCATGCCATATATTACATCAAAAGCTGGTGAGGATACATCTGTTTCCATAACTCGGAGAGGGTTCGCATGATTCATCGCATGATTCACTATCAAACAAAAGTAGCAATATCTGCCCACACAAGACAGTGCACTAGCCCTAAGATGGTTTGATAACACGCATCGTTCTGGTAATTAAACACAGGGCAATGCAAACTACCCTGAACAATTAGCGCGAGCAACTATTTCTTGTCATCGATCTCTTGAGCAATGACCACAGCACGGACAGCGACATGGGAATCGATTTCTGGGGCGATGTCCACAGGACTAGCCGCAACATCGGAATCGAACTCTAGTGCGATGTCAACAGGATGGACAGCGGCATCGGAATCGATCTCCGGGGCGATGCCAACAGGATGGGCCACGACATCGGAATCATCAAGGACAACCACTGGCACCTGAACAACCCTAACATATTAGCAAGCACATTGCAAATAATCAAAAACCACAACTATGGTAATAAGCCATTATTTTTTACCTTGTGCAGCTCACCGGGGGATCTCATCCATCCGGGGTCCATCTCCTCGTCCTTGATGGGGGCCATCACCTTGCCAGGGGAATACTGCTTCTCAACGGCGACTATCTCCTCAAACTCGGTCTTGAGCCTCACATAGGTGGCAATCAGAGTTCCTGGGGTAGGCACGGTGGGGCCCTTGCTGTTCTTCCAACTTTCTTTGAGGAGTTCGTCCGCCAACGTCCTCAACTCTATGGCCAGTGCTTGTTTCTTGGAGTTCTTCGTCTCCATGGGTTGGCCCGCCAACATGGTCAACTCATTGGTCGGTGCTCACTTCCTGGAGATCGCTGTCTCCAATGGGTTGTCCGCCGACAACTCTTTTCCTAGTGCTCCAGGATGCATCAATGAACTGACAAACAAAAAGCAATCGAAAGGAAACCACAATAGCAATGAAAACGGAAAAGAATAGGATGTGAGAATCGGTCGGTGCTTCGCAAAAAGAAGATTACTGGAATGAAAATATAGCAGTATAACTGATTCGCCCACCTTTCCTTCGTCGGTACAGAAGAAAAATGGCAGAAGTGAGTAGCCTGGAGTGAGGTCTTGTTCAAGAAAGGGAAGAAAGAGCTTGAACGAGCGTTCCAGTGAAATTATGGTTGCTTCGTCCGGTCCAACTTGTGATATGACAGGTCATGACGGCAACACCGGGGTGACAGGTGAGTCTCGACTGTAGCACCTCGCTGTGCATTGGTGGATGGCATGCGGGTCCAGATGCTTTGAAATGTCCCGCATGTAGATAGAGAGGCTAGTCATATAGGAGTGCTCAATATTGTGCACCGCGACCAAGGTGGAGAGGAAAACGAGAGAACTATGTAATTAATGCATGAGTTTAATTAGGGTAGTTTTGTAAAGTATGAGATACATTCCTCCAATCACAAAATGCCTTGGTTCATGAGATTTGAGATTTGAGCCCTATAAAACGGAAGGAGGGAGTACTGCACACGGTGTAGTCTAGTCACTTGCTGAAATCTCTAGAAAGGCAAATACTCCTTTCCGGTTTACAGGTCTATACTACTCCCTCCGTCTAGGTGTGTAAGTCATCTTACGAAAACAAAATAGTCCCAAAACACTTAGGCGCGGTGCATTAACTTCTACCTTGTTTCTTGTTTCTTGACATATCAACCAATAAGAGATGAGAGGTGTTCATTCTTTTAATGACTTGCAATGGCTAGTTCATTGCATGCAATGCTATTAATTAGCATAAACATTGGTGACCCCAGGAGGAAACGGTGCTAAGCGCGTGGACCTATGCAAAATGAGTATCAACCAATGGATAATGGAGTTTAATTGTTAAACAATACTCCCTCGTTTCCGGTTTATAGGGCTTATCTCAAAATTTTAGGTTTTCCATTTTATAAGGCTCAATTTGGTTGTTTTCCATCACATTTTCAGATTCCAAGGTGCATTAAATCACTGCATGCAAGTATTAAGAGAAAATTGACCAATGCATGTACTTTATGCGTGCATGCATTGCAATTAATGCATTGATAAACATAATTTTTTGAGGAAAACAAAAGCATTAATTATGTGCTTTTGCAAAACTACAAACTGTATTCCACCACTCACCATCTACATTGATTGGTGAGATTTTTTACTTGAGCACCATAAACCGGAAAGGAGGGAGTAGCAATTTTGTCTCATGCAAGAGCCTGGCTAGTATATGCGTGCTCCAAGGAACCCCACCACGCGAGCGTTCGCAACTGCCACATTCGGGTTGCGCTTGGCTCTTCGCCACTTCGAGAAGACGAACAATGATGTTACTCCTACTCCTACAGTATCGTATCCACTATTTCATGTCCATCCACCTCGTGCGGGAGGTATAGCGTGTAGCGAAAGCTTCTACTTACTGCTCCTGCCTTTGCCACTATGATAGGTGGGCCCAATAGGTGGTTGGCCCTCCTGTCATGCAGCCAAAGGCAGGTGCAGTTAAGGCACCGTAGCTTAGTCCACGAGGGAGAGGGCATTGTAGTAATCAAATTTCTCGGTCTTGTATGAGTTGACGCGACACATCAAAGCACTGCACTCGATATAAGTCTGTTTACACATTTCAAATGGGTTACTTCGTATGTACGACATATTCTGCTTCTTATGTAGTCACTTGTTGCAATCTCTAAAAAGACTTATATTTGGAAACGGAGGGAGTACAACGCATGCATGCAGGCCGTGACTTTCCTTTTGATACTTGCATGTGTTGATTTGATGCACCTTGCCAAATTTTGACTATAAATTTAACTAACCAAATTTTCATGCATGTCACAAAAATTTACGGGGCTATCTGGATTGTGACTATGTTTGTCTTATGTTGCCACATTATTTTTCCACCACTTGCCACACTTGCCTAACCTGAGTTGCTCAAATTGTTAGACACACTTTGACTTGCCTATGGGAATCTTGCCACAATTTTTGTGTCTATGACATGTGGGGTTCACTGCTAATAGAAAAATTCTTGTCTTAGGTATGGCTGGATGATTTGACTCGAGAGGATCTTAGTGGCACTTCGAAAGCTAGTCTAATAAAAAGAACTTATATTTAGGAATGGAGGGAGTAGAAAATATAAATAATAATGCATGTTGGGGCAACCCACGTTTTCGCTAATTTTAGCCGTGGGCTTGTTCACAATTTTTACGAGGGGGTGGTTGTTCATTTAATGGAGGGACTTGTAGTACCAGACTTGAACGATACAAAGTGCGACCTGGCGCACCGTAACACCACTTGGAACAAGCGGGTAGCTATCTCAAAAAACAATCAACAACTAAAAAAACCGTGACCTGGCATGTAGTAGTACACAATTTTAAACGATTTTTTCGATGGAGTGAAAAAGGAAAACTACCCCACTACGTATATAGAGGCCAGAGCCTCCGCACTTTCTTGCTAGGGTTGCTCTATTCACACACTCCCATCCTCTCCAGATCTAAACAAGATAGGGGTAGTAACACTATCTTTCTCCCTTCAAAAAACACTAGATTTCTATCCTCACTGTTGGTTACATATCCGAACGTATCCCCCTCCGCCTGTGAAGGGGAGGAGGGGCAGCATTTAGGCTATCGTCGACAGCGAGGGAGGAGACCCACTGCCAGCCGCACCGTTATCTCTGGCCGAGCGCCGGGGCGGGAGGTCCTCCAATCCCTTCGTTGTTGCCTGTGGGCAGATCTGGCCTCCCGCCGCCCACCTATCCACATCCCGACGACCTTCAGGTATATCTTCGTTCGAAACCGCCTTAGCTCTACTTCCCCAGCTCGCTACGTTGCTGCATGTGCATCATTTTCTACCTCTCAGCCCCTCTTGATCGGATGGTCCAACGTCACCTATTTTTTTCTTCTATTGTTAGAGGTAAAGCTACTTCATGGAGTCGAATCTTGTACTCCCTCCGTCCGAAAATACTTACCATTGAAATGGATGTATCTAGATGTATTTTAGTTCTAGACACATCCATTTTGATGACAAGTAATTCCGGACGGAGGGAGTACTTGGTTCAAACAAGAAATAAAGTGGGGGTGGGGGAATTTAGTATGTACATCGGACTTGGTACAAACAGGAAGGAAAGGGGGTGAAAGTAGTACAGACTGGTCATCCAACCGGTCTCTTGGTCGAAAAGGGAAATATAGGGGTAATGCTATACACAATGGTATGACCAGGACTAGATTTGCTATCCACACATAGGAGTAGGTGGCTAGAGTGAACAAAAATGGGACCTACCCAGATATGTTTCTTGGATGTTTGTTTCTCGGGGCAACAAACTATGAATCACCACTTTATGCCCCTGTTTACGTACATGGTGCTGGACTGCTGGTGCACCCACTATCCCATGCCCTTATACCAAATATTTAGGCTCCATTTGGAATAAAGGGGCAGCAAACATAGTTCTTGATGAAAATAGAGGAATAGGAAAGGAATGTAGGTATAAAACTATGGAACAACGAACCAGAGGAAACTCTCAAGAGAATATGTTCGGATCGACTACGAAATGTACAGATTTGTTTTTTTAGAGTAGCATGCTTGGCAGTATGAGATGCTATTTGTTTATTCAGCTGCACAGTGACTACTCTTGTCCTCACCTCATGTACCACACATAGGTTGATATTTTTATTCCGGCAAACACAGCACAGCAACCTGTCTAACGCATGGCAGCGAGCGCCTGCCTCGGGCTTCCGCCCAAAAAATGAGCAGCGCGTGGATGTTTCTAATCCTATGGAATCAGTACTACCAGACCAGCTTTCCTATGAAATACTATTCACCTTTCCAGTGTTCCGAACGGTTGGAAGGGAAAGAATACCGTAGGTATTGTGTTCCTACGAAAATCCTGCACCAAACCTGTCAACCGAACACAGCCTTAGCTATTCTTAATCTAATGTCCCCTGGTAAAAATCAAGCCATGCCACTGTTATAAGCCATGATAAGTTTAGCCAAATGTTTTTTCCTGTAATTGTTTGAGACTCTGACTGTTTCCTCTGTGCCTTTTTGTGCAAACAGGGATATCCAATTCACCTGGTTGCTGTTGTGAGCTTTTGGTGCACTGCACAAAACTCTTCTTAAAGAAGTGACTTTTGTGCTGTTTAACTGGAATGTCAGAATGGAACAGTTGGTTCGTTTTGATGGAACTGCACAAAGGGAGATCTGTGTTCCAATCCTCATCATCCATATTGGCGCCATAACCTTCCTTTAGGTAAGAATGATATTTAATGCATGTGTTCATCTCTATTTTTCGACTGCCATGAGAAAATAATGCTGTTTTTTACTAGTACACTTGTAATCCCTCACTGACAAACAATTCTGAATTAGAAGGCCAATCATGTACTTGGTTTCACCAACTAGTGAGGAGAAAGACAAACAGAGCATGAAGAGGAAGAAGAAGAAGAATAAATAGTGCCAAGGCAATCTTGCTGAAGCCAGAGGCCTCGGTCGAGGCCATTCAAGGGCTCCGGCAACGACAACCTTACATGTGAGACGATCCTCCAGGGAGCCCTTCCACTTCTGCTATCTCACTTAATTAATTAGGAGTACTTAAGTACCACTAATTTATTACTGCCTAATTTTCCTTTTGGAGTTAAACAAATCTATAGTAGGACCCTATGCTGAATCATGTACATGTGTATGTTTGTCTATGGAGGTGAATCATGTGGTGGAGCAGGGAGGGAATATTATTAGTGTCATGACATAATAGTGCTATTGTTTTGCATGTCAATTTATTGCCATTGGTTCAATGATGCAATGTTTTGCATATTGTCCATCATGAATTTGATGCTACTGTTTGAGTAATATGCTAATACCTTCCTATCCTTTCTCACTAAGCTAATGAAGGTTTCACCTTGTTCCTACCTGTGTAAACAGGGATCATGTTGTTCCAATCATACATTTTAGTGGAACTACACAAGACAATACAATGAATTGTATCCCAGCCAGTGCTTTAACTCTGCTGGAAGTTATTTATAATCTTTCGATATAATCTCAGCACTGGTAAACAAGAGTGATTTCAAAAATACATTTGGAGTGAACAAAAATATATACTATTGTATAATTCCAGTGAGTGCTTTATCATCTCTTATGAGACTACATGAATAAGCTTTTTTCTCAGGTTGGTATGGGCCTAAGGCCTTCATCCATATTAGTTTGCTGTCATCTCTATTTGTATCGCGCTACTGTCATGAGAAACTCCTTTATACATGCACGTTAAAGTTTTGCAACCTATGATAAATGGCAATGCTTTGAGTGTTGAGTTGAGCTAATTGGCACTGATTAAATAAACTAATACCTCTCTTTAAGCAAGACTACTATGTTGCTAACTTCACCCATTAAGATAATGAGGGTGCTTCTATTTGTTAGTGTATGTTTCATCAACTAGTCCCACTATTACAGTAATCTCACTCTCTCAATATATGTGCCAACAAGGATGCTCGATTTTGGTGGAACTGCACAAAAACTTTGTGTGCTTCATTGCCTTGACAGCTTCCGTCCTTTCCTGTCAGTCGCTAATCTCGACTTGCTTTCGTCCATTGCTGTCAGTCGCTTGGCTTATCTCGGCTTCCAGTCAATGGAAATAGTAATTGATATGCTACCTCACACAGGTTGGTACTGGTCTTTATCCTGATTATTGTGCCTCTCATATGTATTGGTAATTCGGTATTGTGCTACTGTTTGCCGATTTCATAAAGGAGTAATTTGGAGCCTGAACTCATAGGAAAATCATTACATCGGGTGATTTCAGTAGAACTGCACAAAGTGATCAGATGGACAGGTACTTATGCTGCTACTATGTACCACAAAGTTCACTCAGACAAGCATCGATGTTGACAGGAACTACCTATATTCATTCAAGTATCAATCAACGTCAACCAATTGTCAAACTCCAAGTATTAGGAGAGTGAACGCCAAAAATATTTCTTGGTGCATAGCCCAGAAAAACGCAGTCCAGTCTTTGGTCCCAACTTGTGCCTTTTGATTATCGGCACATATGGTAGCGAACTATATGGCATGTTGTCTAAAGATTCCAGACAAGTTGGTTGACGCGTATATTCATCTAGCACTTAATCAGTCTGCACACCAAGGATGCTCCATTTCAGTTGAGCTACACAAAAAATTTGGGTGGTTCATTTTCTCAACTGCCTCCTTTCTCGTCTGCAATGTAGAATTTTGGCGAGATACAAGACCAAGATGAGCCTATAAACTAGTTGGACAAAAGTAGTGGCCAAGTTGCTCAAACCTCCCTCGGCACGAGGCCACTATTTGAGGATAAACCTACAAGCAAAGTTCAGATTGTCTGTGCTGCCTCTTATGTACTCGAAAGTTTACTCGTACAAGAACTAATTTTAGCAAGAAGTACCTCCGATTGAACACCATTTACCTGTCTGTACCCTAGGTAATTAAAGTTCGTCCATGGATCATATTGGCTGTGATCTCAATCATTTTGATGCATAAACATACTGAACATGTGTATATCTGAATCTTTTTGTGAATTATGTATGAATATTGTCGTGTGATCTATCAATCATTTGGATGCATAGATATGCTAAGCTTGTGTATATAAGAATCTTTTGAGTTGTTGATAGTGAATGTGGCTATGAATATGAACGTGTCCTGTGAACCTGAGTTTATTATGAATGTTTACCTTTTCCGTTGTATTTGTGTGTGAACTTGTTAGTATGCCTACTATGGGGTATAAAACGCAGGTCTCTTATAGAAGTAAGGCCGTGTCCAATTTATGTTTTCCCTTCTAACATAACTTAACATTATATATATAACAAGCCCACCTAATACGTGTATTTCAAGGAAGTGCAAATGGGCTGGGATTTCTTAGAAAATATAAATGGGCCTGATTGACACAAAATTATTTGTTCACCAAGCCCAGCAAATGGACTATACATTCTAGAAAACATGGGTTAAATATATGCCACATTTTTGCAGGCTGATATGTGGGCCAATAGGTCGAAGCCTACATAGGGCGTTGTCAACTTGGTCATCAAATGATTGTGTCAGTCACATCCATTGGATTTATATATCCATCGGCCGACATGCACCTTCAATCTCTCATCTTATTCCTCCAGCGTCGCCGGGACCACCTGGTCCAGCCTCCAGCGGCTAGCGGCTCTGCTTAGCACGCATCGCTGCGAAGCGCTACCCCACCTCCGGCCAGGCTATCCCTCCACCCCTCGGCACCTCCTGTTATTCTCCACAGACTACAGCCCCACGCCGCAATAGAACCAGTTATAACCCTTCTCCTCCTCTCAATCTGCGACTCCACTGCCACGTTTTCCCATCTCGGAGTCGTTCCTGTCTGGGGCCTCGCCGTCGTCCACCGCCTCACTGCGCTCGGCGCGACGTGGTCAACAAACGAGAGTCATCGGAAGAGGGCTGTACGTGGAGAGCCTGACGGCTGGGACCCACGAGGTCCATGGTCGCACGCAAGGAAAGTTCCTCCTTATTAACCTGAAAAAAATGTTTCCTCCACCTGAGAGTTGGGACCCACTAGTTGTATCTTCGCCCAGAAGGAAGTGCCTCCTTGTTTTGCAAAAAAAATATTCATCCCGTTGACAGCTGGGACCCGTCAGATTTGGTGACTGACTTGTGGGCTTACTAAGCAGACGTGTACGCACGGCTTTGTCAACTTAATCAAAAAATGATTCTAGCAGCTGGACCGTTGGATGTTAATCCAACAGCCGTACTCCTTCTTTAACCTCTGTTCTTGCTTCTGTCTCCCATGGGCGGCACCGTGGCTGTTCTACCACGCACCCGAACCAGTGAAGTTTCCCACTCCTCTCCATTTGTGACTCCACTGCCCCGTCTTCCCCATCTTCGGGTCGTTCCAGTCTGGGTGCGCTCGGCACGGTGTGGTCAACATGGTCAATAACCGAGAGTCATCGGAAGACGACTGTAGTACGTGAGAGGGTGACAGTGGGGACGCACCACGCCCATGGACGCATACATGCAACTGAACGTGGCGAGGTCAACGTGGTCAAGGAATGACTTCCATTGGAAGTATACTGTACGTGGAGAGTCTCATCTGGGTCCACGGCCGCAGCAAGTAAGTGCCTCCTTATTACGCGGAAAATAATGATTCCTCCAACTGACAGCAGGGACCCACTGGACGGGCCACCGTATTTTGTGAAAAAATGTTTGCCCCCTGACTGCTGAGACCCACCTGACGGGCCAGCATATTTTGCGAAAAAACATTCCCCCCGCTGTCAGCTCGGACCCACCGGAAGTGCCTCCTTATTACGCACAAAAAAAATGAATACTCCTCCGGCTAGCTGGGACCCACCTTGGTGGGAGGCTGACTTGTGGGCCTACTAAGTTGACGGGGACGAAGGGCTTTGTCAACTTAGTCAATATGAACGGTTCTAGCTCTAGTGACCGTACGATGTCCATGCAACGTCCGTAGTGCTTCCTCAACCTCTGGTCTTCTTGCTCCAGCCGCCCAAAGCAGCATCGGTCGTGTCGCATGCTCCTGCCTCCCGTGGCCGGCTGTGGTGCCGCGGAGGCCTCACAGACCCCTACTATTCCCACCGCTGGCTAGGTGTCACGCCCAATATGCAATACTATCCTAAAGAGACTCGAAGGTCCCACCAAGGATAGAACCGCATATTGAAACGCTTTTGCAAGGTGGATATCATTACATCAACATTACATAATAGATGGGGATACATACAAAAGGCATACAATGCCACACGAATACACCATCATCTTACATAAGAGCACCATCCGACTACGGATGAAACACAAATAGAAACTCAAACGACATCCACCCTGCTAGCCTAGGCTGCCGACCTAGAACCTATCCCCTGATCGAAGAAGAAGCAGAAGAAGAACTCCAAAACAAGTAAACATCGCTCTTGCGTCATGATCATCGCAAAATCTGTACCTGCAACTGTTGTTGTAGTAATCTATGAGCCATGAGACTCAGCAATCCCATTACCATGGGTATCAAGACTAGCAAAGCTTAATGGGTAAGGAAGGGGTAAAGTGGTGAGGTTGCAGCAGCGACTAAGCATATATGGTGGCTAACATACGCAAATGAGAGCGGGAAGAGAAACAATGGAACGGTCGTGAAGCTAGCAATGATCAAGAACTGATCCTGAACTCCTACTTACATCAAACATAACCCAAAACCGTGTTCACTTCCCGGACTCACCATCACGGCTACACAGGCGGTTGATGCATTTTAATTCGAATCATATGTCAAGTTCTCTACAACGGACGTTAACAAATTCCCATCTGCCACATAACCATGGCCACGGCTCTCGAAAGTTTATACCCTGCAGGGGTGTCCCAACTTAGACCATGATAAGCTCTCGCGATCAATGAAGTATATTCCTTCTCCCAGGAAGACCCGATCAGTCTCGGAATCCCGATTTACAAGACATTTCGACAATGGTAAAACAAGACGAGCAAAGCCGCACGAAGTGCCGACAATCCCGATAGGAGCTGCACATATCTCGTTCTCAGGGCAACACCGGATGAGACTAGCTACGAGTAAAACCAGACCTCAAGTTTCCCCGAGGTGGCTCCGCAGGCAGCTCGGTTCATACCAGCACTTAGAGAAGCACTGGCCCGGGGGGGCTAAAATAAAGATGACCCTCGAGAGCGCGACTCCCAAGGGAAAAGTAGGTGGTGGTGAAGCAAATGGTAAAACCAAGGTTGGGCCTTGCTGGAGGAGTTTTATTCAAAGCGAACTGTCAAGGGGGTCCCATAAATCACCCAACCGTGTAAGGAACGCAAAATCAAGGAACATAACACCGGTATGATGGAAACTAGGGCGGCAAGAGTGGAACAAAACACCAGGCATAAGGCCGAGTCTTCCACCCTTTACCAAGTATATAGATGCATTAATTAAATAAGAGATATTGTGATATCCCAACATAACCCTGTCCACCATGGAGCAATCTTCAACTTCACCTGCAACTAACAACGCTATAAGAGGGCTGAGCAAAGCGGTAACATAGCCAAACAACGGTTTGCTAGGAAGGGTGAAAAGGTTAGGGGCTGACATGGCAAATTCGGAGGCTTGAAGAACAAGTGATAGGTAGTGCAACATAGCGATAGAACGAAGCAACTAGCATAGCAATGATAGTAGTGAGATCCAAGGTGACGGTCATCTTGCCTGAAATCCGGCAAGGAAGAATAACGAGTCCATGAAGAAGATGAAGCCACGAAGACGAACCAAGCGTAGACGAACGAATCCTCACGATCGCAACGAAACAGGAACTAATGAGAAGGAGCGCAACCGGAAAGAAGCAAACAACATGGTAAACAACCATCACATAAACATGGCATGATGCATAATCAAGTATGATGCATGTCCGGTTTAATGAGGCATGGCATGGCAAAGTGCAACAAACAATACTACAAGTTAAGTGGAGCTCAGTATGCAACGAGTTGCATATTTACAAAACACCACATTGACATATTCAGTTTAATCTCATTTAAGCTACCAAACAATATTAAATATTGTTAAACATGGCAAGAGGTGAAGCACAACAAACTACCTATCTAGGCAATTTAAATGAGGCCAGAAATAAAGAACAACAATTCCAAAAAATCCCCATGTGCATATCTTGAATTTGGTACTGTTCTGCCTAAACCATATTTTAGATTTGTTAATCAGAAAAATAAGGTGCACCATGTTAATCTATGCATTTTTCCACCCCATTTACATATTAAGTTTATTAAAACTGGAGCTACGGTTATTTAGTTATGAAATAAAGCATTTTAACATGACATTTGGGCGACAATTTAAACATTTTTAAACATGGATGTAAATGGCATAATATAAAAATAGATGAAATTCTAAGCATTTTACATATATAGTTTGTTTAAATCCAAAGCATGGTTATTTATATATGAGCAATGCAAGATGATGGCATTTCAGTAAATAAGAATGCATTGGAAAATGCTAAAATACACAGACTGGAAAAAAATATGCACGGGCCCGAAGCACTAGAGTGCAGCGGCCCAGAGGTGGAATCGGGCCCAAGTGGCTGTGGGTGTGTGTGCTTGATTTAAAACGGAGAAGCAAGGGGAAAAAGGAAATAGGGAGAACCTGGGATCGAACCCAGACCTCTCGGATTTGTGCGTGGATGAACAACCAACGGGCTACTGACGTGCTATACTGAAGAATGACTTGACATAGTTTGAAACAGGAGCAAAACTTGATCTGGGTGAAGGAAAAATTGGTGTAAAAAGGTTGTGGGCGTGGGGATTTGATCCCTGGTTGCCTGTGTGCCCGCGAGCTGGGCTAACCAGTAGGACCTGAACTGGATTTACAGACAGTTAACATAAGAGCACTATCCCTATAGCTTGAGCGAACCAGACAAAACAACATAAACAAGGGCCGGCCTTGGTTGTGCTCACGACGGAGCTCAATAACGAGCAGCAGGTGCTCGCCTGGGTGCCTTGGGGCTGCGCGGTGGAGCTCGCATGCGGGTGTGGAAGCGAGGGTGTACGTGTAGTGCATTTGTGGGTGCAGCAAGAGGCAGCCATGTGCAAGAGTTCAGAGATCACGGCCATGGTGTTGGCTGGAACAGAGGCATTGCACGGAGGGGGTGTGGGGCTTGCTTGAGCTCGCGAGTGTGTGCTCCGGAGGTGCAGGCGCGCGTGTGTGGAGCAAGCATGCAGTGAGTGAGCATCTCGGGTGCGAGGGAACTCGAGGTCAAGCAGCAGCTCGTCTCGGGCGCGCGGCATGGCGATGATCAGGCGAGGCATGTGGGTGATCAAACATCGAGAGGAAGGAACGGAGAGGAAGGGAGATGAGACGGGAGGGAGAAGGGAAGAAGAAAGGAGAGACAGGGAAGGAGAGGGCAGCGACGGCAGCCTCACACCGCAGCCGAACCAGTCAACCCTCATACTCCTCTCCGGGCGGGCTTCCATTGCCGCGTCTTCCCCGGCTCCGCGTCGTCCCCTTCTTAGGCCTCGTCATCGTCCACCACCGTGGTGCTCTCCGCGCGGCGTGGTCAACGTGGTCAAGGAATGACTTCCATCGGAAGAGTACTGTACATGGAGACGCTGACAGCTGGGTCCACGGCCAAAACCCAGTTTTTTTGTGATTTGCCAAGTAAATCGCTTTGTTAGGCCTGTTGGGCTGCAAATCTTTCAAGACGAGGAGAGCTTTCATTCGGCTGGCCGAGAAAATGGCCCATTAGTAATGAGAAATGGGCTATACATTTTTTAAACACATCAAACCGACAATTAGTTTCAAATATCTTTTTTTCATTTCGAGATTTTAAATTACATTAATTTTTATGCGTGGAGAATTTGTTGGATTTTATATTGATATACATTTATTTTTAAAATCAGTTTGAATGCGAGTCGAAATTTCGGGATTAAAAACAGTTCGGACTCCGAAATATGCAAAATTTCATATAAATTTTTAACCGTGGCCACAATATGGGCTGAATGCTAACAAAAATAATATGGGCTAAAAAACCTTAAGAATTAGCAAATGGGCTGTAAAATATTAGAAATAATGGAAGATGGGTTGTATGCTGTTTTCCACAGATTTGAGGCTTTCGTAAAAAAAAAGGTTGACGCACAAGCAGTGACTGTTGGATGTCCATCCAATGGCCATCGTGCTTATTCAATCTCTGCTCTTCTTGCTCCAGTCGCTCAAACAAGCGCCGGTGGGACTGCCTGCTCCCTTCTCCCCGCACCCGGCTGTGCTGCCGCGTAGGCCTCACCGCCCCACCGTACTCCCATCGCTGGCCTAGCCATCCCTCTACTCACCCACACCTGCTGTTATTCTCCAGCGATGGCAGATGAACCAGTAAACCCTCGTACAGTCGTACTCCCCTCCGCGTGGGAAACAACTGCCGAGTCTTCCCAGCCTCCGTGTCGTCCCTTCCTAGCCCTCGCCATCGTCCACCGCCCTGGTGCTCTCGGCGCGGCCTGGTCAACATGGTCAATGATCGACATGCATTTGAAGTGGACTGTGCGTGGAGAGGCTGACAGCTTGGTCCACGGCTGCACGCAAGGAAATGCCTCCTTATTACGCGCAAAATAAAGATTCCTCCACCTGACATCTGGGACCCACTGAAATTGCCTCTGTATTTCGCGAAAAAAACATTACCACCGCTGATAGCTTGGACCCACCAGCTATATCTTCACACGCAAGGAAGTGCCTCCTTATTACGCAAAAAAATGAACACTCCCCCTACTAGCTGGGACCCAGTATAGTGGCAGGCTGACTTGTGGGCGTACTAAGTTGACGGGGACGGAGGGATTTGTCAACTTAGTCAATACTACATTGACCGTATGATGTCCATCCAACGGCCGTAGTGCTTCTTCAACCTCTGGTCTTCGTTCTCCAGCCGCGCAAAGCAGCGCCGGTCATGCCGCATGCTCCTGCCTACTGTGGTCGGCTGTGATACCGCTGAGGCCTCACCGCCCCAATTACTCCCATCGCTAGCCAGGACATCCCTCTACTCACCCACACCCCTTGTTATTCTGCGGCGACGGCAGCCTCGCACCGCAGCCGAACCAGTGAACCCTCGTACTCCTCTTCGCATGGGCATCCACTGCTACGTCTTCCCCGGATCCGTGTCGTCCATTTCCTAGGCCTCACCTTCGTCCACCACCGTGGTGCTCTCGGCACGATGTGGTCAATGTGGTCAACGACCGACTTCCATCGGAAGAGCACTATGCGTGGAGAGGCTGACAGCTGGGTCCATGGCGGCCGCAAGGAAGTGCCTCCTTATTACGCGCAAAATAATTCTTACTCCACCTGACAGCTGGGACCCACCGGATGGGCCACTGTATTTCATGAAAAAATGTTTCCCCCCTGACTGTTGGGACCCACCAACTACACCTTCGCACGCAAGGATGTGCGTCCGGGCAAAAAAAGATCTGCCCCCTGATTGCTGGGACCCACCAGCTATATCTTCGCACGCAAGGAAGTGCGTCCAGGCAAAAAAATGATTCGCCCCCTGACTGCTGGGACCCACCAGCTACATCTTCGCAGGCAAGGAAGTGCTTGACAGTCGGGACCCACCTGGTCAAAGCGTATGGAGCATTGTCATTCTGGTCGCGGACGTGTACGTACATATATACTGGTCGATGTAGAGGCGCACATGGGTCGTAGTAGAGGCGCGTACGTGTCGTAGTAGAGGCGCGCACGCAGCATGTACACGTACGTACAACGGCCAGGGTGCAAGTAAGAAAATACGGCCAGGGGGGTCTCGAACGCCTACTCGCGCATATGTACAGCGAGGGCTCGTGTACATGGCTGGGTCAGAACAGAGAAACAATGTCGTCGTCGTGTTCATGGGGAGGCAACGGAATGCGTCGTGTTCATGGGGAGGCAACGGAATGCGTCGTGTTCATCGGGAGGCAACGAAATGCGTGGGAGCCAACCGGCTGGGTCGAAACGGAATGCGTGGTTGTGTTCATCGAGAGGGCTTGGACGGAACAGGTGATGGAATCGAGGCCTGGCGTACCGTAGCACAGAGGAAACAGACCTCCTACATTCGGAACGGGGTCCTTTATGATCGATAGGGGTGTGGCGTACCGCAGAACGGAGGAAATGGACCTCCTACGTTCGGAACGGGGTCCTGTTGATCGGGGGGTGTGGTGTACCGCAAAATGGAGGAACTCGGACCTCCTACTGTCGAAACGGGGGTCCTGTTGATCGGGAGGGGTGTGGCGTACCGCAAAACGGATGAAAAACGGACCTCCTACGGTCGAAACAGGGGTCCTGTTCATCGGGAGGGGTGTGGCGTACCGCAAAATGGGACTCCACGGGATACTGTTCATCTCCACCGTCGACCTCCTCCAGCCTCCACGGGCTCCTGTTCATCCAGCCTCCACCACGTGCTACTCCACCGGCTCCTGTTCAACCACCCCTCCACGGCCACCCCTCCACCATCTACTATTCATCCAGCCATCCACACCAC
>NC_057813.1:553681345-553729253 GCF_018294505.1 Triticum aestivum
AGGCAGCATCGATCAGCTTCAGTTAGCAGCAGTAGCGAAGGAATCGCTCGATCGGGTTCAGTTAACAGCCATCGATCGATCGCTCGGGTTCAGTAACGCGTAGCCTGCAATGCAATCGCTCGGGTTCAGTTAGAGCCCAAAGCCTCGCTCGGGTTCATTTAGAGTCAAGCCTCACACACACGCGCGTACGTGTACGAGAGAAACGCGCATCGCTCGGCCCCCGACCTCCCACCGTAACCGGGAACTCCTCGAAAATTTCCTCCCCCTCACTTCTACCATGGGTTTTTCCGTCATGGACGGCCCAAAGAATGTCATGGAGCTGCGTCTCCGGCCCGCCCAGGACGAAAAACCCATTTTCTGTCATTATTTTTTGTCATAGAAGTAGGATCCCACCACATCTATGATGATACCGGGTTTTGTCACAATTATCGTCATAGAAGTGTCATATGTATGACAAAAAAAATTCGTTCGGCACAAAATGTCACGGATGTGTCTTTTTATTGTAGTGGGAGCCTTTTCCCTTGTGTTCAGTATTTAACTTACCGGCCTGTTTGAAGACCCAACAGTTCCTGTTGGTATGATTTGCAGGTTTATCTGGTGTGCCATGAATCTGACAGGGCCTCTCAAGGATTTTATCTAAGTTGGATGGCCCGTCTTTGCCTTTCAAAGGTTTCTTCCGCTGACCAGACTTCGGACCGCTGAATCCGGCATTGACTGCTGTATCGTCTGCGTCGTCATTGTTTCTATTCTAACATTTGTTTTTATTGCAGCAAGGTTTATCGTTGCCTTCCCGCACCTCAGAAGTGCCGGGGTCACCTGAGTTGTTGCTTCTACAAGCCAACCAGCTGTCTTCGCCCGCACAGAAGCGGGTCATAAATGCCGTTCAGGTTGAATGGTCTTTGGTTTTTCCCGCCTGAGGTGCCGGGCGAGCCATTCGTCGTGGACGCTGAGCTTAAAGGCCGGACAGTCTACGATCTGGTTCTTTTTATTAAGAACCGATTCCAAAGCTTGCGAGCTGATTCGCCCAGCCACTCAGGTCATCGACATCCGGTGGCCGGACATAAGTGCCATGGAAGTTAGCCCTAAAGGCATCTTCCAAGTCTTCCCAGGTTCCGATGGAGTTTTCTAGGAGGCTGTTTAGCCAGTGCCGTGTTGGTCCCTTTAGCTTCAGAGGGATATATTTATTGGTATGAAGGTCATCTCCTCGAGCCATATGAATGTGGAGAAGGAAGTCTTTAATCCAGACGGCCGGATCCATCATTCCATCGTATGGCTTGATGTTTACGGGCTTAAACCCTTCCAGAAAATGATGTTCCATAACCTCATCAATAAAGCATAAGGGGTGTGCGGCTCCTCTGTATCTGGCGATGTCGTGGCGGAGGTCGGCTGGGATCTGGGTTCGGTACTGATCCCGAACATAGTAGCAGTCATCATGCTGGGCTTCATAGCCATTATCTTGCACCGGGGCACACCCCCTTGATCCATAGATTGATCTGGTATGACCAGCTTTATAGGCTAGGTCACGTTGTAGGTCGTATGTATATCCTACGGCTGCAGTCTCCCTGCCTCTCGGTGAGGGGGAGCGGTTTGGTATTCGGCTTTCATATGCCGCTTTATTCCGTCCACGTGGTGGTCTATCTGGTTGGTCTGCCTGATTGTATTTCGACAGTATTGGTTCAAGGACTTCGTCGTCAAATTGAGGCAACAGCTTACGTCTAGGGTAACTTTTGACAGGTCGCTCTTGACCGTATTCCTTAGCTGCCAGGACCTTAGTCCACCTTTTGTTCAGAGTGTCCTGCTCTTCTTTGAGTTGCTTCTGCTTCCTCTTCAGGCTCCAAGCTGTAGCAATAAGCTATTGCTTGAAGCGTTCTTGGTCGAGGGGTTCCTCTGGGACAATGAAGTCGTCGTCACTGAGGCTGACCTCCTCTTCGGATTCTGGCATGTAGTTGCTATCCTCCGTGTCTTCATTGTCAGCGCGTCCAGGGCTATATTCACCTTATTCCTGTTCGTCCTGTTCGGATGTGGGCTCGATAAGGTGTTCATTATCTTCAGCGCCATCCGGAGTCTCGTTGTCTCCGGTGCTGGTTTTACTATCCTTCTCTCGACGCAATCGGGAGCGACGCCACTGACGTCGGCGGTTTGGTGGTTTATCGACGGGTCTGTCCTCATCTGGGCTTGGGTTCCCCTCGCCGTTCTTCAGAGTGTACACCATGTATACATCGTATGTTGAGGTGGCTGTCCAACACTCTGTAACGGGTGTGACTTGGCTTTGTTCGGCATCGGCATCGCCGTCCATGTCGTCGATGTCTTCGGACTTATAATACAACATGTCAGTTAAATCCTCAATAGTGGCTATCAAGTGGGTGGTGGGTGGCATGTAAAATTCCCCTCTCTCATCCCCTAGTCTAGGCTGGGTGCAGTTCGGAGGTAAAGCCTCTGTGATGGCGAGAGACTACATCAGACCCAACGCTTCATCTAAGAGCGGGAGCGGGAACCGTGGGTCTACGGTGATGTGTTCGGCTTGGAGTGCCTGATCGGATCCGCTAAGTGCAAACGTAGCCAGTTCGGCACGGTTGCCCAGAGCCAGGTTTAAGCCTGCGTTTGGGTCTTCGGAAGGAAGTTTGATAAGGGGAAGAAGTCCGGCAGGGTTTATGCTCCCGTCTTCTGACGATGAGAACTGCTGGTGTTGACCCCTGGACGAGATCCGACAGGGGATCCGAAGAATCTTCTTGGATGGGATGCAGAGTGGCGGCCGAGGCCGCGAACTCATCAAAGACCAAGTCTCCTCAGATGTCAGCAACATAATTCAGGTTTCTAAACCTGATCTGTTGGCCGGGGGCGTAACTGCCGACCCGCTCGAGGTGGCCGATTGAGTTGGCGCGAAGCACGAAGCCGCTGAACAAAAAAACTGACCAGCAAGAAAAATCTCCCTGGTCGCCGTGTCACCATTGACGAAGAGGTGAGCCATTGATGGTATTGCCGATGACACAACGGAGCTCTCAATGAAAGCACCAATGTCGGTGTCAAAACCGGCAGATCTCGGGTAGGGGGGCCCAAGCTATGCGTCTAAGGATCAATAGTAACAATGGAGAAGAGACACCATGTTTACCCAGTTTCGGGCCCTCTTAATGGAGGTAGAACCCTATTCTTGCTTGATTATATTCGAGGGTATAGGGGTTACAAGAGTTGATCTACCATGAGATCGATTTGGCTAACCCTAGATAGCTAGCCTAGCAATGTTGTGATCCTGCCTGCGCTCTAACCCTCTAGTTTATATAGACACCGGAGGGGCTTAGGGTTTGTACAAAGTCAGATTTACAAAAAGGAATAATATATCTGGACACATATACTTGCCATCCACGCATACGAGAGTCCCCACCGGATACGGGAGAGGATCTTCGGTCTTGTATCTTGATGGCCCATCAGTCCGGCTCACATCAGTAGACCGGACGCTCGAGGACCCCCTAATCCAGGAATCCCACACCGGGGAGCACCTGGGCATCCGGAAGCAGATGGCTACCTAGACATCTAGACATCTGGCACTACGATGGCGGCCCGGACATCCGGCAAAAGGTCCGGACATCCGGCAAAAGGTCCGGACATCTGGTAGCCAGGACTCAGTATTAGAACACATTCTGTGATTGGGGCCGGATATCCGGCAAGGGCCCCGGACATCCGGCAACCTCCAGCCAGAAACACAAGATGCAGAGAGAGAGAGAGAGTGAGTGTATGAGAAGATAGTTGATCCTACCAGTGATCCAAAAGACTTCGGCAATGTTAGGATATGTATAAGGTAGGAAAACTACGTGGAATATGCAATGACTTGAGCAAGTCTTCTGCTAACCCATCTTGATCCCCTCTTAATAGTGCAGGACCTCTATACTCAAGAATAAAACCAACAAAAGATTCATTGATGTAACATTTCTTCTTCTTTGAGTCATATCAATTTCATATGTCCATGATCCACACACATGTGTCATCCGGGGGCTAACACACCTGAGATTTACTTGATAAACATAGTTAGTTCCCTACATGTATATTGTCATCAACATGAAATTATGGTGTAAGGGCCATGATTGCACTTTCAATCTCCCCCCTTTTGTTTGTTGATGAAAATCATACATGTAGTACCAAAATAATATTTTGCAATGTAATACATATGTCATTTTTGATTGAGATCCCCCTTAATGTGTGCATCAGATGCATATCAATAATTCAAAGCACATTTTATATGTATGCAAATTTGAGAGAGTTAAAATACAAATGAACCCAATCCATAGACAATCCATAGTGAACAATGAATCTTTTGATGAGCAAAGATGGCAAAAAAATTAGCAAATATACGATATACACCATCAACTCAAGGTCTCATAGATAATATGATATAATCTCATAATTAAGTACCCCACATAGCATACATAAATAGTTCAAAGATAGAAATGCATACATAGAGCTCAACAGCAAGGTACTATAACTAAAAATCCCCCTTTGGCAGCAACACGCAAAAAGGGGTGAAGATAGTTAGAGGAACCAAAGCGAGATCACTCCTAGCGGATGTCATCATCATTGACCACCCCATCAAAGAACTCGGCGTACACATCGTGAGATGGGAAACCGGAAGAGGAAGTGGACGAAGAAGTGTGAATGGGATCATCCTCGCTCACTGGACTGCTACTATCACAAATCGGCTGCTTGAGCTAATTCTTGGAGAGGATGAGGCGCTTTTGAACATCATGGCTTTTGTTGTAGTTGAACATGATGGCCTTCATGATGGAAGACTGGGCTTTCCCATGAACTTGAGGAGGAGGAAGAACCAGTTGATTTCTTTGGCTTGACAGGAGTCTTGCCCTTGGTAGAGAACTTGGTGGTGGCTGTCGTGGACATGTGGGTCGTTGGTCTCCACGCAACATGCTCAACGGTTTTGACAATCTCAAAAGGAGTAGTGTGATCGATGAGGGCCTAAATGAATGGGGCATGAGGAAACTGGGGAGACTGCAAAAAGCTGGATAAACAGATCTCATGACAAATGTAGTGAGGAGTATCAAGTGGCTCCGTGGGCTCATCATGCATGCATACCGTCAAGTCAATCCAGCAGTCACGAGCCCGTGAATGGTCTCCCTTCTTGGGATAGAGAGTGCGAAGAAAACACTAAAAAGGATGTAGTAGGGAGACCTAAAGATCGAAACCTCATTCGGAGGATATTCAACCTCCTCTGGCAGAAGCTTAGTTCTAGGTTTGACCATAGGCATACATGCATCAATCCCCATGGGCTTATGATGAGGATCTAGACTATGAATCTTATGGCCAACACCAGAGAAGCCCAATATCTGAACAAACTGGTGATATGTGATATTGAGTTGAACATTGTCGGTCACCCAAGTGAGAGTGTTGTTTGGTCAACATGTGGCATAGAACTGAAGAATGGCAGCTTCATTCCAGTCACACTTGAAAGTCATGGCCGGACCATGTCAGGACCCCGACTCGATGTCACATCGATCTAGCCGGTAACACCTCATATCACTTTGCGGCCTCACGCACGGTATCCCCACGGGTGTCGCCTTACCTTTGCCCGGGACCGTTTGCGCCTTTTGGCTCACGTATATGATAGTGTCGCTAGCATCCATATGATAAGGAGCCCGGGCTGACATGACTAGTCGTAAATCCAAAGTGGCACAGACTTACAGAGACAGGCATCCATGACCCAGCTTCGAACGTGTCGGTCATCAGCAAGTGGGTCCGGGCTGTAGCACTGGGCTAGCAGGACTCCGGTAAACCGGGCTGTAGCGGGCTAACAGGACTCCGGTACCCAAAGCGTGACATTTCCCCGAAGGGACAGACACAGGAACGAGGAAGGACACATGCCGGCCAACCTAAGTGTTCCGGAGCAGTAGCAAGCTACCATGGCTCAGTGGAAACACTAGGAGACATTTCCCGGTAAGAGAGGCTACTAAAGATAAACAACTAGATGGTCAGATCCCACACATACCAAGCATTTCAATAACATACACACAATATGCTCGATATGTGCAATACAACATGGCATCACAAAATGACTCTACGACTCAAGTAATTATAATCAATAGGCTCCGAGGAGCGAGACATTACAAACATGGGTCTCACGACCCAACGATCAGAGCATACAAGTCAAAGCACAAGCGGAAGCTATCATGTCTGAGTACAGACATCTATAAATGAAAAAGGCTGAGAAGCCTGACTATCTATCAGATCCTGCCGAGGGCACAAGATCGTAGCTGAGGTATCAAGCTAAACGTCGAAGTCCACGTGGAACTACTAGTGAGACTGAAGTCTCTCTGCAAAAACATAAAATGGGCAAACGTGAGTACAAATGTACCCATCAAGACTTACATCAGAACTATCTACATATGCATCATTATCAACAAAGGGGATGGTAGGGTTTGACTGCAGCAAGCCAGCTTTGACTCGGTGGCTATCCTGAACTACGACTGCAAGTAACTCCTTTGAGGTGGCGCACACGAGTCCACATATTCACCAACCAATACACCACTATGGATCCGCTTCCGTCTCCCTACGAGAACGCCATCCGTAGCACTCACGCTTATCTTGCGTATTTTAGAGTATCCACTTTCACTTGTCTATGAACTGATATAAGGGGTCCACGTTTCCATATCCGAGGAATCCGGCTATTCGAATAGATGATGTTAACCCTGCAGGGGTGTACTTCTTCACACATGCTCTCGCCACTTACCGCCCTGTACACGTCATGTACCTCGGCAACCTTCAAGCGGAAACCGGGCGAGGGAGTCGGCCACGAGCTGACTAACCGAACAAGTCTCTAGTCCAGGTTTATTGCCTATTCGAGTTCCATCCGCAAGGAGATCCGGCCGGGGTGTCGCTCACGGCCCCAAACGATGTGAGCAGGGTTCCCAAGCCCACCAATCGGGTGCCACTTGGTACACCGTGCCATGGTGCCTAGTCTGTCCCAAGCCCACCTGTACCGGGTGCCACTTGGTAGACTACTAACACTACCTACAAACACCAGAAACTAGTTGCAACTCCTGGACAGAGATCATGTTGATTAATAAGTCGAGAGGGGCACTTAAGCATTCCAATGTGTGGTAGTAGCTGGTCATGGATCACAAACACATAACTCAGTTCCTAAGGACGGCTGCAATGAGACAACCCACCATGTACTCCTACATGGCCTCTCACCGCTACCTTTACCAAAACGTGTTCACACACTTAGCTCACAGACATGGGGACATGTTCACACGCCTCTGATTCATCCCCGATGAATCAGACCTGACTCAACTCTAAGCAGTAGCAGGCATGACAAACAAGCATGAATGAGTAGGCACATCAGGGCTCAAACAATTCCTACTCATGCTAGTGGGTTTCATCTATTTACTGTGGCAATGACAGGTCATGCAAAGGATAAAGGGGTTCAGCTACCGCAGCAAGTATCAAATATGTCGTTGTTGTCCTAATGCAGTAAAAGAGAGCAGGAGCGAGAGAGTAGGATTGTATCGGAATGAACAAGGGGGTTTTGCTTGCCTGGCACTTCTGAAGATAACATTGAGTCTTCATCAGTGTCAACGATCACGTCATCGGTATCACGTCTATCGAGAGGGGACAAATACCGGCAACACAGAAAGGAACACAATCAATGCAATGCACAATATGATGCATGATCATGTCATGGCAAAATGAATGTGTTTTGGGCTAATGCAACTAGCAACAGATTAAATGAAGTTGGTTTGAATACAAGATTCAAATTCAAACTCCATATGTGATTATTTAAATGCCCTTTATATGATTTGTGCTAAACAGCACCTATAAGTTGTTCTAACATGCATGAAAATGGTACAGATGGATTCCTTGAATTTTTCTGATAATTTTTCATATATAATTTATTAAATTTGGAGTTACGGTTAATTTTCTATGATTTATTGAAGTTTAGGGCATTTTCTGAATTTAATAAATCATTTCTGATTTATTTAAAACTCCAGAAAACAATTACTGCATCAGCCTGACGTCATGATGACGTCAGCAGGTCAACAGGGCGCCTCCAGGTCAAACCTGACCAGTGGGGTCCACTGGTCAGTGACCCAGTCAACTAACCGGGTTAGTTAGCCCTAACTAACTTAGTTAGCCGGGCGGGGCCCGCATGTCAGTGGCTCACCTAATTAACTAAATTAATTAACACTAATTAACCTAATGCTAATTAAGCAGGCGCCTGGGCCCACACGTCAGGGGGTCAAACCCCGGGTCAAACCCGCCGGAGTTGACCCGCGGCTTGTCGCCGGCGACGCCAGCAACGGCGGAGGGCGTCGGAAACGCTCCTTCGGTGACCAAAACAGCGACTGAGGGGCTCTACGCGTAGCTGGGAGTCGCCCGCATCCATTTGTGCAAGCGGCAGGGGCTGAGGTGGCCCGAGCTCACCGGAACAGGGCCCGCGGCGGCGACCGGAGCTTCGGGTTCGTGCGGGGCGAGGCCACAGAGGACGGGAGGGATGGTTAAGGGGCTCGCCGAGCTCCTGAGGATGCTAGGAGCACGGTGCCATGCTCGGTTTCGAGCCTTGCTGTCTGCAGTGACGGCGGCGACACCGCCGGCGGAGCCGAGCTCGCGGCTCCGGTGGGATCGGGGCTACAGGGCGCAATCGAAGGGGGAAAGAGGGAGGGGAGGCGTAGGAGCTCACAGCGGTGCCGTAGAGGAGGTCAGCGAGCTCGGGGAGGGGCTGGTGACGACGGGAGGTCGCCGGCGATCTCGGTGGCCCGAGGAGGAAGAAGACATCGGGGACGGCACTCCGAGGCTTCCGGCGTCACATGGGTTGGTGGAGACAAAGAAGAAGGCGCGGCGGTTCTTCTGGAGGCATCGGCGAGGCGAGGGGTGGCCGGTGGCCGCGGCGAACAGCGTCAGTGGCGACGGCTGCGCTCGGCACGAGAGGGAGAGAGAAACAGAGGAGGGGGGAGAGCTCGGGAGAGAGTGAGGGAGTTCGTGGGGCCACGTGGCGTCTCCAGGGAGTAGTGGAGGCAAGCAGGGAGGCAGGAGGTGGCCGAAGCAGGGAGGAGGTGGCCGGGGTGCGTGGCCGCGCGCGCCGGGCGCGTGCCCGTCCTCCTGGCAGAGGAGGAAGGCGACAGGGGAGGGAGGCGGCGGTGGGCTGGGCCAGCGGGAGGAGCTGGCCAGCTGGGCCGGCTACAGGTATGTGGCCCAGGTAGTCTCTCTCTCTCTCTTTCTTTTTTTTTAATTCTGTTTTCTATTTTGCAGGTTTGTTTTGAATTTGGTTTTGAAACCAATTCAATTTATTTTGCTTCTGACAATATTTTTAGGAGCTAAAGGAATTAAAACAATGCTCCACAAAATATTTCAGAATTATTGGACCTATATTTATTTAATAGTAGATATAAATCCAACTCAAATAATTATCGATTTAATTCAAATGCCCAAATATAAATCCTTAAAAATGTTCAATATTTTGGTTGGGACCAGAACCCTTACCAGAAATTATCAAACATTTAAGAAGAGCCATTTGGAGCAATGAATAAGATTTCTAGGGTTTTTGACCGTCTTTTATTTAGGGTTTTGAGGCTTCCAATACTCCTCAATTCAAGTTTTCAAAAATATAGACATGATGCACACATGAAGCTAGGCTAGAGCAATGCCAGAAGCTAGGGATGTGACAACTCACCCCCACTAAACAAGAATCTCGTCTCGAGATTCAAGCGTAGGGTAAGGTGAAAGGGGAACGCAAACTAGCACAATCTTCACGATCCAGGTTGCACTTCAAATGAACGTTGATTTGAACACCATCTTGGTCTTGTCGTCTTGCTCTGAGAACTTCAGCTAATCATGACAAGAAGAGGAAAGGAAAACTCTAAAAGGATCGGTCTTCTCGAAGGTTGAACAACTCAGGACTAACTCACGGAATGAGACTTAGAACCATCTCTCGGGTGAGACACGAGATACACATCAAGAGGGGTGGAAAGAAACGGATGACGAAGGTTCACTAGGTAGACAACAATTCCACACTTAAGAAGGTGGTAATCGATTGTTAACGTAGCGAGGAGTTGAATTGTCTTAATACCATAACGATACACCTTAGGGAAGGTGACTCGTAGAGATATTTCCTTAAGTGGCAAAAAGAATTACTTTTGATTCGGAGATCATTGAAACTCTTCATACCAGCATAAGGCAATTCACAACGATCGTTTGGAGGGGGTCAGTAGAATGGCATACTCGGACTTGGATGATGTGGATTACCTTGTTGAAGACAATGTAATGGATGAATTTCCTCATCACCGGAGATGGAAGAGACCCATGGTAGAATGGCACATTGGTGGTGCAAGCTGGGAACAAAATGCAAATGCTGGAATGATTCTGGTAACTGGGGAAGAACCCAACAAAAGAGAGTGGATTCTATGTTTGAAAGATCATAGCATTGCCGAGGAAACTGAGAGCAACCTTGGTTAGTGCCGATGATAACACGTAGCGCTTGTGCGTGCTCTCAAGAACTTGAGCATTTCCATATTCATCAAAGTTTTACCAACATCCGTATCAAGGATCCTGGCAACACAACTTGCTACCATGATGAATGGTGATGGAGGATGCAGATGCGAAGGAGGATAACACTTTCTCAGATTTCACCTTAGCGAGGCCAAGCAAATAAAATCTGGATGAACGACCGAGAGACATTTAGCACTCCGCTTCTAATGTTCTCCTTAATGTGCTAGCGTAATACACCCATAGATATGGTTTGATATCTAGAACATCAAGTAAAAGGTCGGACTTCGGGAGCAATAGAATCCATAAGGAACAGTTACGGAGGTAAATCCTACGAAATCCTTATGGGGAGGTGGCCAACTTCCTCAACCAGGATACTACAATAATAGGTCTTCCGGCTGGGTGTGTTGGCCACGACATCCACTTTACCGGTTATCGAGGGACCAATATTATAGTTCTTGGGAAATGTTCCAACCATCATATCTGCCTGAGACCCAGATCTGGTTGGTGTCAGGATATTCCAAACTCATCGAGTCTAGGAGGAAAAATGAAAGTTTGCAACACAAATCGACGAGATGACGTTGCGAGATTCTCAGGAAATGAACTACGATAGCAAGCTCCAAAACATGAGCTGGTTCTGCTACAAACATGTGAACACGTTGTTCCAGACAAGCATGCCCACATGGTAGTCTTACAATAAAATACTACCGAGTTCTGGTTGGGAGCCATCATCGAGGATATCGAAGTTCTTTTATAAGTCCGGATTAGCTCTTATGAAGTTACTCCTTCTCCTTGAACAAATCAGTCGGTGGCTTGATGTGCTAGGATACACATATGGAATGAAGATGATCAGTCTATCAAACCACAGAATACTTCGCACGTGCATGACTGACTTGGGATGGTTCCAGAGGAGGCAAAAACAAACCTTCTCGAGTTCACGACGACAACTTACATCAAAATGCTCGTGAATCAAGGAAGTCACTCCTTTCATCAAACAAGTACTTCATGAGCTAGCATGAAGAAGATGCTTTCAAAAGTTTCCAACACTAACTTAATGTTCAACAACATCATGGAGGAGATAAGAATGTTGTCAATGTGCTCAACAACAACTCATCGGAATTTCCATATCACTGGACTTCCACCATCGTGTGAACACGGTGATAGCATTGGTCAGCCCCAAAAGATATAATGGTGTATGCTCGAGGGATCAACCACGAGGAAGAAAACATTACGAACATCGTTGGTTCTGACTTGATTTGACGATAGCCCACACTCAAATCAAAGGATTGATAAGACGATAGGTCCAGCAACTGATCACAGGGACCAATCGATGAAGATATCATCTTTCTTCAACACACACTACACAAGAACATCCCTTTGGAACGAACTAAGTCAGGCAAGCTTTTATCTTCCAACTCTCCAAGTCGTTGTCTAACTTAACCAACTAGCTCAGGGATATCCAACACAGATTCTTGGAGAAGGATGGTTCACAAAAACCCAACTTGATCACGAGCTCAACATAGCGGTCAGGTGACAACCTGGTAATACTTCTGAGAAGATATTCAGAAAATCACGAGCCACCGGTATGTTACTAAGCTCGAGAACAATCTTGCTTTTCAGGGCAAGACGATATGATCAATAGAGCAAGAATTTGAAATAATCCTAACTCATCGATCGAGGGGTGAACCAGGAGAATGGACTAGGTAGCACGATCAATCTTAGAATGATGATTCAATAACCAACACACTAAGAATAAAATTATTGTCTTTTAACTACCAAGCAACGAGGTTGCTAGGAGTATTGATTTCACGCATCACAATTCATTTGTCGGTATTCCGGTTGCATCAACTCGAAGACCGAGGAATGACTAATGACGACAAGAAGTATCACTGTACCAGGAGTTCATAGGATGGTGTGCAATTCCTATAACAATCCCGATATAAAGATGGTAATACTTCAGGGTAGAACAGGATCAAAGGCTGGATTAGCAATTTGATCTGCGGAGCACAACTTCTTTGACCCAATCCTAGATATGGAAGAGGTACTGGAGTTTGTTTCTCCTAGTCATCCCGGAATGGAATGGCTTGACAGACCACAAGAGTCATAGGCATCGATGAACGAACGCACGCATACTCTTGACTATCAATTGATAGACGAGGGTCAGAATGCAACTAAAGAGAACAGCTCAAAGGAACATATAACTTTCTGAGTTGTGGATGCATAGATTAGTATGTCGAACCAAGTTCAGCATATTTCTTCCGGATAACCCATGCAGAAAGGTAGAACTGGCAGAGTCACGATTTATGAGTGGAGATCTCCTCAAGAGTACTCTAATTGTGATCTTTTTTTTGATCCAATAAACATCTGCCATAAGTAGTTCATGGTATTTGGAAGAAGAAGATACCACGGACTTCAAGGACTATCGCAAAGGTTACTAATATCCTAAAGGCACTAGCAATTGCTATCAACATGAAGTAGGTAGAGTGAATCTCGGGTTCAGAACCCAGGAGTAGAATACCTACTACTAAGTAGCATCACGGGATGCTTTCGAGACTGATGGCCAGAATCATCACACTGGGAACACAAATCATGGCTAAATTACTAGATGATCCCCTAAGACACCTAGGGTCATAATAATAACTCCAACATAATGTCAAGGCAATAGAATACCTCAACTCAACAATTAGTGTGATTGAGCTGGCATAAAGGAGCATCGAAACCAGAGGGAAAGGATTTGCAAACGCATCAGACTATTTAGAAACCTGGAATGACTCGGACAACATAGCGGCTGTAAATGCTCAGAAAAGATTTGAGACATTCACAAAAATGGTGGCATAACCACTCAGAAGCACAATATCAAGGTTTGGAGATCAACAATTAACATACAGAAGATAGTAGGAGCTGAACTGAGGCTTGAATCAACAATCTTATAAGTCTACGGATTAGTAACACGTGATCCTAATGGAAAGAAGAGATAGCCTAGTTCTTAATCCCCGTAGAAGATAAGATGATGACTCAGATCGGAAGGGCATAAGGTATAAGGAGTAAAAGAGCCTTACGTTCCATCCCACAATCAATTCCCTTATATAACTAAAGAATTTCTAGACTCAACTTCGACCAGTTTGGCTTGGTAATCCTAGAGGCAGTCAAGCTCTGATACCAACGCTGTCAGGACCCCGACTCGATGTCACATCGATCTAGCCAGTAACACCTCATATCACTTTGCAGCCTCACGCACGGTATCCCCACGGGTGTCGCCTTACCTTTGCCCGGGACCGTTTGCGCCTTTTGGCTCACGTATATGATAGTGTCGCTAGCATCCATATGATAAGGAGCCCGGGCTGACATGACTAGTCATAAACCCAAAGTGGCACCGACTTACAGAGACAGGCATCCATGACCCAGCTTCGAACGTGTCGGTCATCAGCAAGTGGGTCCGGGCTGTAGCACTGGGCTAGCAGGACTCCGGTAAACCGGGCTGTAGCGGGCTAACAGGACTCCGGTACCCAAAGCGTGACATTTCCCCGAAGGGACAGACACAGGAACGAGGAAGGACACATGCCGGCCAGCCTAAGTGTTCCGGAGCAGTAGCAAGCTACCGTGGCTCAGTGGAAACACTAGGAGACATTTCCCGGTAAGAGAGGCTACTAAAGATAAACAACTAGATGGTCAGATCCCACACATACCAAGCATTTCAATAACATACACACAATATGCTCGATATGTGCAATACAACATGGCATCACAAAATGACTCTACGACTCAAGTAATTATAATCAATAGGCTCCGAGGAGCGAGACATTACAAACATGGGTCTCACGACCCAACAATCAGAGCATACAAGTCAAAGCACAAGCGGAAGCTATCATGTCTGAGTACAGACATCTATAAATGAAAAAGGCTGAGAAGCCTGACTATCTATCAGATCCTGCCGAGGGCACAAGATCGTAGCTGAGGTATCAAGCTAAACGTCGAAGTCCACGTGGAACTACTAGTGAGACTGAAGTCTCTCTGCAAAAACATAAAATGGGCAAACGTGAGTACAAATGTACCCAGCAAGACTTACATCAGAACTATCTACATATGCATCATTATCAACAAAGGGGATGGTAGGGTTTGACTGCAGCAAGCCAGCTTTGACTCGGTGGCTATCCTGAACTACGACTGCAAGTAACTCCTTTGAGGTGGCGCACACGAGTCCACATATTCACCAACCAATACACCACTATGGATCCGCTTCCGTCTCCCTACGAGAACGCCATCCATAGCACTCACGCTTATCTTACGTATTTTAGAGTATCCACTTTCACTTGTCTATGAACTGATATAAGGGGTCCACGTTTCCATATCCGAGGAATCCGGCTATTCGAATAGATGATGTTAACCCTGCAGGGGTGTACTTCTTCACACACGCTCTCGCCACTTACCGCCCTGTACACGTCATGTACCTCGGCAACCTTCAAGCGGAAACCGGGCGAGGGAGTCGGCCACGACCTGACTAACCGAACAAGTCTCTAGTCCAGGTTTATCGCCTATTCGGGTTCCATCCGCAAGGAGATCCGGCCGGGGTGTCGCTCACGGCCCCAAACGATGTGAGCAGGGTTCCCAAGCCCACCAACCGGGTGCCACTTGGTACACCGTGCCATGGTGCCTAGTCTGTCCCAAGCCCACCTGTACCGGGTGCCACTTGGTAGACTACTAACACTACCTACAAACACCAGAAACTAGTTGCAACTCCTGGACAGAGATCATGTTGATTAATAAGTCGAGAGGGGCACTTAAGCATTCCAATGTGTGGTAGTAGCTGGTCATGGATCACAAACACAGAACTCAGTTCCTAAGGACGGCTGCAATGAGACAACCCACCATGTACTCCTACATGGCCTCTCACCGCTACCTTTACCAAAACGTGTTCACACACTAAGCTCACACACATGGGGACATGTTCACACGCCTCTGATTCATCCCCAATGAATCACACCTGACTCAACTCTAAGCAGTAGCAGGCATGACAAACAAGCATGAATGAGTAGGCACATCAGGGCTCAAACAATTCCTACTCATGCTAGTGGGTTTCATCTATTTACTGTGGCAATGACAGGTCATGCAAAGGATAAAGGGGTTCAGCTACCGCAGCAAGTATCAAATATGTCGTTGTTGTCCTAATGCAGTAAAAGAGAGCAGGAGCGAGAGAGTAGGATTGTATCGGAATGAACAAGGGGGTTTTGCTTGCCTGGCACTTCTGAAGATAACATTGAGTCTTCATCAGTGTCAACGATCACGTCATCGGTATCACGTCTATCGAGAGGGGACAAATACCGGCAACACGGAAAGGAACACAATCAATGCAATGCACAATATGATGCATGATCATGACATGGCAAAATGAATGTGTTTTGGGCTAATGCAACTAGCAACAGATTAAATGAAGTTGGTTTGAATACAAGATTCAAATTCAAACTCCATATGTGATTATTTAAATGCCCTTTATATGATTTGTGCTAAACAGCACCTATAAGTTGTTCTAACATGCATGAAAATGGTACAGATGGATTCCTTGAATTTTTCTGATAATTTTTCATATATAATTTATTAAATTTGGAGTTACGGTTAATTTTCTATGATTTATTGAAGTTTAGGGCATTTTCTGAATTTAATAAATCATTTCTGATTTATTTAAAACTCCAGAAAACAATTTGTCAGGACCCCGACTCGATGTCACATCGATCTAGCCGGTAACACTTCATATCACTTTGCGGCCTCACGCACGGTATCCCCACGGGTGTCGCCTTACCTTTTTCCCGGGACCGTTTGCGCCTTTTGGCTCACGTATATGATAGTGTCGCTAGCATCCATATGATAAGGAGCCCGGGCTGACATGACTAGTCGTAAACCCAAAGTGGCACAGACTTACAGGGACAGGCATCCATGACCCAGCTTCGAACGTGTCGGTCATCAGCAAGTGGGTCCGGGCTGTAGCACTGGGCTAGCAGGACTCCGGTAAACCGGGCTGTAGCGGGCTAACAGGACTCCGGTACTCAAAGCGTGACATTTCCCCGAAGGGACAGACACAGGAACGAAGAAGGACACATGCCGGCCAGCCTAAGTGTTCCAGAGCAGTAGCAAGCTACCATGGCTCAGCGGTAACACTAGGAGACATTTCCCTGTAAGAGAGGCTACTAAAGATAAACAACTAGATAGTCAGATCCCACACATACCAAGCATTTCAATCATACACACAATATGCTCGATATGTGCAAATACAATGAAGCATCACAACATGACTCTACGACACAAGTACTTTATTTAAGGCTCAGGGAGCCATACATATCATACACAAAGGTACGGGTCTCACGACCCAACATACAAGTCATACAGTCATACAAGCCAGCAGCGGAAGTACATTGTCTGGGTACAGACAACTAGTAAAATAAAAGAGGCTTGGAAAGCCTATCTATACTACGTGGTCCATCACAAGCTCAGGGTCACCACCTGGTCTTTAGCCTACTCGTTGATGTCAACGTCTACATAGAACCCATCAGAAGGGGTTGCAGCGTCTTCTGTGAAAATGTAGATTATAGCAACATGAGTACAAAGGTACTCAGCAAGACTTACATCAGATCCTACATACATGCATAGTATCAAGAAGGGTTGGTGGAGTTATTGCAGCAAGCCAGCTTTGACTCTTGGCTAGGCTATCCTACGATACTCCAATTTGAAATGGTTTTGCGCACACGAGTCCACTATTCACCACTTCAATACACTACCGAGGATCCACCTCCGTCTTCCTACGGAAGAGCCATCCTCGGCACTCACACTTATCTTGAGGCTTTTAGTAGTTTCCATTTACTTGTCTATGAACTGTATAGGCAACCAAGTAGTCCTTTACCGCGGACGCGGCTATTCGAATAGATCATGTTAACCCTGCAGGGGTGTACTTCTTCATACATGTTTCCACCACTTAGCGTCTGCACACGACATGTGCTTGGCAGACTTCAAGCGAAAGCCGACGTGGGTGTAGACCACGACCTACCTAAACACTTAAGCCTCTAGTCCAGGTTTATCGCCTATTCAGGTTCCATCCGCAGGGAGTCCGACCGAGGTTTCCCATACGGCCCCGAACGATGTGAACAGGGTTCCCGAGATACCTAACGGGTATTCGGTACACCGTGCCACGTACCTACCGCATCACAGCCCACCCCTACGGTCAGCGCTGTCCACGGCCTCCAGTAGGCTACAAACACCAGAAACTACTTGCAACTCCTGGACAGAGAGCTAGGGTGAATAAGAAGTCGAGCGGGGTCATATTTCAGGGCCCAATGTATGGTAGTAGCTGATTCTTAAATCACACATACAGATCTCAGTGCTTAAGGTCGGCTTCAATGAAACAACCCACCATGTACTCCTACATGGCCTCTCATCGATACCTTTACCAAATCGTGTTCACCACACCACTCTCATTACCGACATAATCATTTCACTCTAGCCCATCACCCAGATGAACCAGACCTGACACGACTCTAAGCATAGCAGGCATAGCAAGGTAGGAACAACACATACATAGGGCTCAATCAATTCCTACACATGCTAGTGGGTTTCATCTAGTTACTGTGGCAATGACAGGTCATGCAGAGGAAATGGGTTCAGCTACCGTAGCACACAGCAATTTGAATCGCGTTGTCTTAATGCAGTAAAAGAGAGCAGGAGCGAGAACATGGGATTGTATCGATATGATCAAATGGTTGGTTGCTTGCCTGATGGTTCGATGCACGGATACGGTTCTTCGTTAGGGTAATCACGGTACTCCTCGGGGACAGAACCTGTCGCAAAGGACATCGATACACAAGCATCACCAAACAATGTGCAACAATATGATGCATGCATGAAACATGGCAATATGAGTGTGTTGGGCTAATGCAACTAGGCCAGAAGGGTTTGAACAAATTTGAATCAAAGATTCAAATTCCAAATTCAAATATGGCCTTTTAAAGTGCCTTTCCTTGTTCTGCTTGAAACATCAATTTAACTTGTTTGATCATGCATGAAAATAGTACAGATGGATAGATTGGATTTTTCTGATCATTTTTCATATATAATTTGTCCAATTTGGAGTTACAGAATAAAAGTTATGAATTTTTGAAGTTTAAATAATATTCTGGAATTTCCTGATTTAAATTAAATCCAGAAATATAATTATTGCACCAGCATGACGTCAGCATGACGTCAGTGGTCAACTAAACAGGTCTTGGTCAAACCTGACAGTGGGTCCCGCATGTCAGGGTGATTATTTTAATTAAAATTTAATTAAAACTAATCCTGTTTAATTAACAGGGCTGGGCCCCACCTGTCATTGACTCAGGGGAGTCAACCAGGGCCCACCCGTGGTCAAAGTCAATGTCGGCTGCCGGCGTTTAGTCGCCGGCGAGCCCGACGCGGCGGCGGAAGTGGTTTTCGTCATTTCGGCCACCAAACGGACCGCGGAGACCACCGGAGTGGAGCTGAGGACAACCCGCAGCTCTTGGCGGAGCCCGTTGGGGTCGGGGTGGCCGGAGTCGACGGCGGCGAGCTCGGCTGCGGCCGCCGGGGTTTGGTCGTGCACGGGAACGGGGTTGGAGCTCGAAGTCAAGCGAAGCGAGGCGCTAGGGATGCTCTACGGAGTCTTGCGAACTCGTTGGACTCGTCGGGGTGACCAAATGGTCACCGGAGCTGCGTCGACGGCGAGCTCGGCGACGGCGGAGGTTCGGCCGTGGTGGGGAGGAGGCTACGGTGGGGGAACGAGGGGGGAGAAGAGGGGGAAACGGTGGCGTAGCTCACCGCGGTTGCAGTGGGCGTCGAAGCGGGCTCGGGGACGCGTTGGAGATGACGAATTCGACGGCGATGATGGTCAGAGTCCGAAGAGGGGAACGGCGACGTGGCGGCGATGTAGGGCTTCCGGGGAGCTGTGGAGCGGTGGGGAGGAAGAGGGGGTTGTGGCGGAGCTTCTGAGCTAGTCGGGGGAGCGAGGGGTGGCCGGAGATGGCTGCTACGGCGAACGGCGGCGACGGTGGTGTTCGGCCGTGTGAGAGAGAGAGCGAGGGAGAGGAAGGAAGAGCCGGGGGAGAGTGAGAGAGAGCAGGGGGAGAGGCGTGGCGTCGTCCAGGGCATCGAGCGAGGAGGGGAGGGCAGGCAAGCAGGCGAGCAGGTGGTGTGGCGCGGTGGCGCGCGCGCGCGCCGGCCACACTCCCCTCCCTCTGTCGGGACGAAGACGACAGAGGAGGGAGGTGGGCTGGGCCGGCTGCTGGCTGGGCCAGCCAGCTGGCTGGGCCGCACAGTGGAGGAGCCCAGGTAAGCTCCTCCTGTTATAAATTTTCTGTTTTTTTAATTTCTGACATTTGTTTTGATTTAAAAAATATATTAAATCATTTATTTAACTTATGCCAATTTTTGCAGGAGCTATATATATTATTCCAGAGCTCTTTTATAATTGGCATAATATTTGGGCATATATTAATATATATAATTAATATATTTCCAATGCAAATATTTATGCATTAATTCCAAATGCCCAAAATAAATGTCCATGAGCCACTAAAAATATTGGTTTGATTTTTATCTCTGTCCAATATTTTCAGAGAGCAACATGAGCATTTTCTTGGACCCTTTTGGAGAAATTTTTATTTGGGTCATTTTCAAAATGATTTTGAGGGTTTCACAGATCCCCATTTCAAGTTTCTGATGAAGAGTAAACATGATGCAACACTCTAATGCCTGCCTAGCTAGGATGTGACAACTCACCCCCACTCAAAAGAATCTCGTCCCGAGATTTGGGTTCCTCCGGGAAGAAGGCGGGATACTCGAGTCGAAGACGATCCTCCCTTTCCCAAGTTGCTTCATCCTCAGCATGGTGCGACCATTGAACTTTGAGAAACTTGATATTCTGGCGTCGCGTGGTACGTTCGGCTTGATCGAGGATACGAATGGGGTACTCTCGATATGTAAGATTATCTTGGAGATCAAGCGTTTCGTGGTCCACTCCACGGATAGGGTCCGAGAAGCAACGCCTGAGTTGAGAAACGTGGAAGACATCGTGAACTCTGGAGAGGTGCGGAGGTAGTTCCAACTGGTAGGCAACTTCTCCTCGTTTGGCAAGAATGCGAAAAGGTCCAATGTAACGAGGAGCCAATTTGCCTTTGATACCAAAACGATGGGTTCCCTTCAGAGGGGTGACCCGAAGATAAGCCTTCTCGTCAACTTCGAAAGTCATAGCCTTATGTTTTCGGTCATATTGACTCTTTTGACGGGATTGGGCTGTTTTCAACTTTTCACGAACGATACGAACTTGTTCTTCTGCTTCCTGAATCATATCCGGGCCAAAGAATTGTCTTTCCCCGGTCTCTGACCAGTTAAGGGGTGTTCGACATCGTCGTCCATAGAGAACTTCAAAAGGGGCTTTACCCAAGCTAGATTGATAGCTGTTGTTGTAGGCGAATTCGGCAAATGGAAGGCACTTCTCCCAGTCCATTCCGAAAGAGATAACAGAGGCTCGAAGCATGTCTTCTAGGATTTGGTTGACGCGTTCCACTTGACCACTCGACTGAGGGTGGAAAGCGGTGCTAAAGGAGAGACGGGTTCCCATAGCATTTTGGAAACTTTCCCAAAATCGAGAGGTGAAAAGACTTCCTCGATCCGAGTTAATTTCCAAAGGAACACCATGAAGGGACACTATTCGGGAGATGTATAAGTCTGCCAGCTGACTAGCGGTTATACTCTCACGAACAGGTAGGAAATGGGCTACTTTGGAAAGACGATCGACCACGACGAAAATAGCATTATTCCCTCTCTTGGTCCTAGGAAAACCGGTAATGAAATCCATACCAATTTTATCCCATTTCCATTCAGGAATAGCTAAGGGTTGAAGGGTGCCAGCAGGCCGTTGATGCTCTGCTTTTACACGACGACAGACGTCGCAATTAGCAATATACTGAGCAATTTCTCTTTTCATCCTAGTCCACCAGAACCTCTGGCGTAGGTCCTGATACATCTTAGTACTACCGGGATGAATGGTGAGAGGAGATTCATGAGCCTCCTTAAGGATCAACTGCCGTAGATGCTGGTTCTTGGGAACCACTAGACGGTTCTCAAAGTACACAACACCATGATCATTTGTGGAGAAACAACTAGCACCTCCGCTAGCAATGTTCTCTTTGATTTTAGATATTCCCTTATCTCGCTTTTGGGCAGCGATGATTTGATCCGTAAGAGTAGGTTTTGCTACCAAGGTGGAAAGAAAACCTTGAGGTACAATGTGAAGGTTAAGCTTCCGAAATTCCTCATGGAGAAGCGGTTGACTTTGTTGTAACATCAGGTTGTTACAATAAGATTTACGACTTAGCGCATCAGCCATGACGTTGGCTTTCCCTGGGGTGTAGGTTATTCCTAAGACGAAGTCTGTGATCAATTCAACCCAACGTCTTTGCCTGAGATTCAGATCCGGTTGGGTGAAAATGTACTTCAGACTTTGGTGATCAGTGAATATTTCGCAACGATTTCCGAGGAGGTAATGCCGCCAGGTCTTAAGTGCATAGACTACGGCTGCAAGCTCTAGATCATGAGTAGGATAATTCTCCTCATGTGGGTGCAATTGCCGTGAAGCGTAGGCAATTACGTGTCGATCTTGCATGAGAATGCAACCTAGTCCTTGTCGCGAGGCGTCGCAGTAGATAACAAAGTCCTTGGAGAAGTCTGGCGGTACCAGTACGGGAGCAGAGGTCAGGCGTCTTTTCAGTTCCTGAAAGCTGTGCTCACATTGTGGAGTCCATTCGAACTTCTTATCTTTCTTGAGGAGTTCGGTTAGAGGTTTAGCAACCTTGGAGAAGTTCTCGACAAAGCGACGACAATAGCTCGCTAAGCCTAGAAAACTCCGAACTTGCTTGACCGATTCAGGTGGAGTCCAATTAAGAACGGCTTGAACTCGCTCAGGGTTAACAGCAATACCTTTACCAGATATTACATGACCCAGATAGGTCACTTCTGACAACCAGAATTCACATTTCGAAAATTTGGCATAAAGGCGATGCTCTCGAAGTTTCTTCAACACTAGCCTTAAATGTTCGGCATGTTCTTCCTCGTTCTTGGAGTAGATGAGTATGTTATCGAGATAAACCACGGCGAATTTATCCAAATACTCCATGAAGATTGAGTTCATTAACCGAGAAAAAGTGGCTGGAGCGTTGGTTAAACCGAAGGACATGACGGTGTACTCGTATTGGCCATAACGAGTAACAAAGGCCGTTTTAGGAATGTCCCCGTTTCTGATTTTGATTTGATGGTAGCCCAACCTCAAATCCATCTTGGAGAAGACTGAGGATCCAGCGAGCTGATCATACAGATCGTTGATCCTGGGAAGTGGATATTTGTTTTTGATTGTGACCAAATTGACAGGTCGGTAATCTACAACCATCCGGTCCGTACCATCCTTCTTCTTGACAAACAGGACGGGGCAAGCCCACGGAGATGAACTAGGGCGGTTGAAACCCTTTTTCAAGGATTCATCGAGTTGCTTCTTAAGCTCGGCTAGTTCTAGGGGTGCCATCTTATAGGGTCTTCTAGCAATCGGAACGGTTCCCGGGATGAGGTCGATTACGAACTCAACATCTCTGTCAGGTGGAACACCTGGCAATTCCTCTGGAAAGACATCCGGGAAGTCACGGACTACCAGAACATCCTCAAGGTCTGGCAGAGGGCTGGCGTTAAGAGAATATAGTTGTCGCTTGGCTATTCGGGTCAAAACATTGACTATCTTCCCCGAAGGATGGGTGAGTTGAACAGTCCTGGAGAAGCAATCAATTTTAGCTTGATGAGCTAACATCCAGTCCATACCCAAAATGATATTAATATCTGAAGATTTAAGGGCTATCAAAGATGCGAGGAAAACAAGCCTGTCGACTTGGATTTCATTTCCATGGCTTACTCTAGAAGTTTGCCATTTGGATCCCGGAGTTTGAATTACCATAGAGGTTGGCATATCACCGAATGCGACGTTATGCAAGCGAGCATAGTTTTCAGATATAAAAGAATGAGAGGCTCCTGTATCGAAAAGAACAGATGCCGGGTGGCAATTAACAAGAAGCGTACCGAGAACGACGTTGGGATCCTCTTGAGCTTCTTCGGCAGAGATACAGTTAACATGGCCACGTGAAGCGGTGACCGGTTTAGCATGAAACATTTTCCCTGTCGGCTTGCCACGGCCAAAAGCTTTAGCAGATTGATTGGGGTTGGTCTGGGGACACTCACGCATATAGTGACCAGATTCCCCACATTTGAAACAAGTCACGGAACTGGTACGTGGAGGAGCATTATTGGTTGGACCCCCATAGGGCTTGGTCGGTGCAGACTGTTGAACAGGGCGAGGTGCCTGGAAAGATGGCCTCGGTGTGAACCTGGGTGGCAGGGCGGTGTTGGGTACCCACACGCGGCGCTTCTGAGGACCAGCACCGGATGAGGAACCCATGTCACGGCCATGCTTGCGTGTTGCATCATAGTCAGTCTGACCAGTTTCAGCACTGATGGCTTTGTTGACAAGTTTCGAAAAAGATGTGCACTCATGCAGACGGAGGTCGCGGCGAAGCTCAGGACTAAGGCCCTTACGGAACCTTGCTTGCTTCTTGGCGTCAGTAGACACTTCTCAGTTGCATATCGCGCGAGATTACCAAACTCCCTGCTATAGACATCCACAGAAAGTCAGCCTTGGGTGAAACTGCAAAATTCTTCACGTTTACGGTCCATGAGACCCTCCGGAATGTGATGTTCACGGAAAGCCTCGCTGAACTCAGCCCAAGTAGTGACATGGCCAGCTGGGCGCATAGCTCCATAATTCTCCCACCATAGACTGGCGGGGCCTTCAAGATGATATGCAGCAAAGGTGACCTTGTCAGCCTCAGCTACTAGCGCGGAACGCAGTTTGTGAGAGATACTGCGAAGCCAGTCATCAGCGTCGAGAGGCTCGACGGAGTGGTGGAACGTGGGTGGATGCAATTTGATAAAATCACTGAGTGACACCACGTTAGCCCTCTGATGGTGTGCTGTATTCTGTTCAATACGCTCCAACAAACGGTTGGTCTCCCGCTTGTTTCTCTCAGCTTCCATCATAACCTCGGCTAGTGAAGGAGGATGAGGCAGATTTTCATTCCTGCCCTCACTGCCTTCGGCCTGCTCTTGAGAAGCAGGGTTAGCGCGCGTGTTGACCATCCTAGGTAACAAGACAATGATTTAGTCAGGATGATAAAATTCCGACATAGGATATAAAATGTAAGGTATAACTCGAAATGCAAGATGATCATCCGTATGACATGGTAAATACAGAAACTGCTTCTTTATTCCATCGTCATACACACCATACAGGGTTTAGTACAAGACCAAACAAAGTACTATTACGGTGAAAGAGGATTACATCTTATCGGAGGCATCCCAAGCTCCTATACATTATTTTTCTACACCTCCGGAAAGAGTACAAACTAGGTCATATCCCACGAGTCACGCGGGACGATAGACGACACAACTAGTGTGAACTAGTGATACTACCACTAACTCAGACCGATCCGTAGTAGTCCTCGTAGAAGTCACCTCCATAGCCTGGAAGCTCAACATGTTCATCCGGAAACAGACGGTCTCGCGGAGCTTGTGGACCATAGGGGCTAGGATGAGGCCTTGGACCAACAAAAAGTGGCCTGCGGGGTCCGCGAGGTGGGGTGATGCCTCCTACATCACGCCAAACCATCACGTCTGGCAGAGCAGATCTCACAGGATAGAGATCGCGCATATCTGAATATCCAGCTTGCACCGCCGGTGCGAACCGAGTCAAAGTGGCCCAGTGGTCAGCACGGGTATTGAAGAGCTCTAACCTCAAGGCCCGATTTTCACGGTCCTTATCCTCGAGCATCTCAGCAGTGGTGCGAGTCCGTGAATCCTCCTGAGTGGGGTCAGCATAGATAGCCTGAAGATACCCTTGTGCTCCCGGAAGTGATCCTGGCATATACCGGAAATCAGAGTCCCGAAATAGACCAGATCTGACTCGCATGATGGTCATCATAGAGTAGGCGGCGTCCTGCACAGCCATCTCAATAGTAACCCCGAGTCCATAGGAGCAGTGAAGGGGCTCGGTGGATCCAGGATAAGATGGAAATATCCTGACAGTGCATAGATACTGGCTTTGATTAAAGTCCCGAAATTGCTCTTCGACCGTGTACTCAGGATACCAGCGGTATCCAGCCTCAGTCATTACCCTGACCAACTTGGCAGTATGGCCGGGTACATCTAGGCATCGAGTCAGGCGAACCACTGGATTGAGGTCGTGAGTGGCCATCTGAAAGCACAATCATAATGCAAAGGCATTAGAATTTCTAGCAAAATTTCGGCAGCATAACAGCTGTAAATGCTCAAGAAGGATTTTGAGACATTTGACAAAGGATTTCATACACACTTAACATCATCATATCAAAGTTCTGAGACCATCCTAGCAACATAATATGGTAAAAGAACTGAACTAGGCTTGTATCCTTCATACCTATAAGGTACTACTGATTAGTAACACGTGATCCTGATAGAGAGAATAGATCCTAATTCCTTAACCCCCGGTGGAAGAATGGACTGACTCAGATCAGAATGTCATAAGACAAAGGAGCAAAAAGAGCCTTACGTTCCAACCCACAAACAATTCCCCTACATATAACTAAAGAATTTCTAGACTTAACATCGACCAGTTTGGCTTGGAGAACCTACAGGCAGTCCGGCTCTGATGCCAACGCTGTCAGGACCCCGACTCGATGTCACATCGATCTAGCCGGTAACACTTCATATCACTTTGCGGCCTCACGCACGGTATCCCCACGGGTGTCGCCTTACCTTTTTCCCGGGACCGTTTGCGCCTTTTGGCTCACGTATATGATAGTGTCGCTAGCATCCATATGATAAGGAGCCCGAGCTGAAATGACTAGTCGTAAACCCAAAGTGGCACAGACTTACAGGGACAGGCATCCATGACCCAGCTTCGAACGTGTCGGTCATCAGCAAGTGGGTCCGGGCTGTAGCACTGGGCTAGCAGGACTCCGGTAAACCGGGCTGTAGCGGGCTAACAGGACTCCGGTACTCAAAGCATGACATTTCCCCGAAGGGACAGACACAGGAACGAAGAAGGACACATGCCGGCCAGCCTAAGTGTTCCAGAGCAGTAGCAAGCTACCATGGCTCAGCGGTAACACTAGGAGACATTTCCCGGTAAGAGAGGCTACTAAAGATAAACAACTAGATAGTCAGATCCCACACATACCAAGCATTTCAATCATACACACAATATGCTCGATATGTGCAAATACAACGAAGCATCACAACATGACTCTACGACACAAGTACTTTATTTAAGGCTCAGGGAGCCATACATATCATACACAAAGGTACGGGTCTCACGACCCAACATACAAGTCATACAGTCATACAAGCCAGCAGCGGAAGTACATTGTCTGGGTATAGACAACTAGTAAAATAAAAGAGGCTTGGAAAGCCTAGCTATACTACGTGGTCCATCACAAGCTCAGGGTCACCACCTGGTCTTTAGCCTACTCGTTGATGTCAACGTCTACATAGAACCCATCAGAAGGGGTTGCAGCGTCTTCTGTGAAAATGTAGATTATAGCAACGTGAGTACAAAGGTACTCAGCAAGACTTACATCAGATCCTACATACATGCATAGTATCAAGAAGGGTTGGTGGAGTTATTGCAGCAAGCCAGCTTTGACTCTTGGCTAGGCTATCCTACGATACTCCAATTTGAAATGGTTTTGCGCACACGAGTCCACTATTCACCACTTCAATACACTACCGAGGATCCACCTCCGTCTTCCTACGGAAGAGCCATCCTCGGCACTCACACTTATCTTGAGGCTTTTAGTAGTTTCCATTTACTTGTCTATGAACTGTATAGGCAACCAAGTAGTCCTTTACCGCGGACGCGGCTATTCGAATAGATCATGTTAACCCTGCAGGGGTGTACTTCTTCATACATGTTTCCACCACTTAGCGTCTGCACACGACATGTGCTCGGCAGACTTCAAGTGAAAGCCGACGTGGGTGTAGACCACGACCTACCTAAACACTTAAGCCTCTAGTCCAGGTTTATCGCCTATTCAGGTTCCATCCGTAGGGAGTCCGACCGAGGTTTCCCATACGGCCCCGAACGATGTGAACAGGGTTCCCGAGATACCTAATGGGTATTCGGTACACCGTGCCACGTACCTACCGCATCACAGCCCACCCCTACGGTCAGCGCTGTCCACGGCCTCCAGTAGGCTACAAACACCAGAAACTACTTGCAACTCCTGGACAGAGAGCTAGGGTGAATAAGAAGTCGAGCGGGGTCATATTTCAGGGCCCAATGTATGGTAGTAGCTGATTCTTAAATCACACATACAGATCTTAGTGCTTAAGGTCGGCTTCAATGAAACAACCCACCATGTACTCCTACATGGCCTCTCATCGATACCTTTACCAAATCGTGTTCACCACACCACTCTCATTACCGACATAATCATTTCACTCTAGCCCATCACCCAGATGAACCAGACCTGACACGACTCTAAGCATAGCAGGCATAGCAAGGTAGGAACAACACATACATAGGGCTCAATCAATTCCTACACATGCTAGTGGGTTTCATCTAGTTACTGTGGCAATGACAGGTCATGCAGAGGAAATGGGTTCAGCTACCGTAGCACACAGCAGTTTGAATCGGGTTGTCTTAATGCAGTAAAAGAGAGCAGGAGCGAGAACATGGGATTGTATCGATATGATCAAATGGTTGGTTGCTTGCCTGATGGTTCGATGCACGGATACGGTTCTTCGTTAGGGTAATCACGGTACTCCTCGGGGACAGAACCTGTCGCAAAGGACATCGATACACAAGCATCACCAAACAATGTGCAACAATATGATGCATGCATGAAACATGGCAATATGAGTGTGTTGGGCTAATGCAACTAGGCCAGAAGGGTTTGAACAAATTTGAATCAAAGATTCAAATTCCAAATTCAAATATGGCCTTTTAAAGTGCCTTTCCTTGTTCTGCTTGAAACATCAATTTAACTTGTTTGATCATGCATGAAAATAGTACAGATGGATAGATTGGATTTTTCTGATCATTTTTCATATATAATTTGTCCAATTTGGAGTTACAGAATAAAAGTTATGAATTTTTGAAGTTTAAATAATATTCTGGAATTTCCTGATTTAAATTAAATCCAGAAATATAATTATTGCGCCAGCATGACGTCAGCATGACATCAGTGGTCAACTGAACAGGTCTGGGTCAAACCTGACAGTGGGTCCCGCATGTCAGGGTGATTATTTTAATTAAAATTTAATTAAAACTAATCCTGTTTAATTAACAGGGCTGGGCCCCACCTGTCATTGACTCAGGGGAGTCAACCAGGGCCCACCCGTGGTCAAAGTCAATGTCGGCTGCCGGCGTTTAGTCGCCGGCGAGCCCGACGCGGCGGCGGAAGTGGTTTTGGTCATTTCGGCCACCAAACGGACCGCGGAGACCACCGGAGTGGAGCTGAGGACAACCCGCAGCTCTTGGCGGAGCCCGTTGGGGTCGGGGTGGCCGGAGTCGACGGCGGCGAGCTCGGCTGCGGCCGCCGGGGTTCGGTCGTGCACGGGAACGGGGTTGGAGCTCGAAGTCGAGCGAAGCGAGGCGCTAGGGATGCTCTACGGGGTCTTGCGAACTCGTTGGACTCGTCGGGGTGACCAAATGGTCACCGGAGCTGCGTCGACGGCGAGCTCGGCGACGGCGGAGGTTCGGCCGTGGTGGGGAGGAGGCTACGGTGGGGGAACGAGGGGGGAGAAGAGGGGGAAACGGTGGCGTAGCTCACCGCGGTTGCAGTGGGCGTCGAAGCGGGCTCAGGGACGCGTTGGAGACGACGAATTCGACGGCGACGATGGTCGGAGTCCGAAGAGGGGAACGGCGACGTGGCGGCGATGTAGGGCTTCCGGGGAGCTGTGGAGCGGTGGGGAGGAAGAGGGGGTTGTGGCGGAGCTTCTGAGCTAGTCGGGGGAGCGAGGGGTGGCCGGAGATGGCTGCTACGGCGAACGGTGGCGACGGTGGTGTTCGGCCGTGTGAGAGAGAGAGCGAGGGAGAGGAAGGAAGAGCCGGGGGAGAGTGAGAGAGAGCAGGGGGAGAGGCGTGGCGTCGTCCAGGGCATCGAGCGAGGAGGGGAGGGCAGGCAAGCAGGCGAGCAGGTGGCGTGGCGCGGTGGCGCGCGCGCGCGCCGGCCACACTCCCCTCCCTCTGTCGGGACGAAGACGACAGAGGAGGGAGGTGGGCTGGGCCGGCTGCTGGCTGGGCCAGCCAGCTGGCTGGGCCGCACAATGGAGGAGCCCAGGTAAGCTCCTCCTGTTATAAATTTTCTGTTTTTTTAATTTCTGACATTTGTTTTGATTTAAAAAATATATTAAATCATTTATTTAACTTATGCCAATTTTTGCAGGAGCTATATATATTATTCCAGAGCTCTTTTATAATTGGCATAATATTTGGGCATATATTAATATATATAATTAATATATTTCCAATGCAAATATTTATGCATTAATTCCAAATGCCCAAAATAAATGTCCATGAGCCACTAAAAATATTGGTTTGATTTTTATCTCTGTCCAATATTTTCAGAGAGCAACATGAGCATTTTCTTGGACCCTTTTGGAGAAATTTTTATTTGGGTCATTTTCAAAATGATTCTGAGGGTTTCACAGATCCCCATTTCAAGTTTCTGATGAAGAGTAAACATGATGCAACACTCTAATGCCTGCCTAGCTAGGATGTGACACAATTACTGCATCAGCCTGACGTCATGATGACGTCAGCAGGTCAACAGGGCGCCTCCAGGTCAAACCTGACCAGTGGGGTCCACTGGTCAGTGACCCAGTCAACTAACCGGGTTAGTTAGCCCTAACTAACTTAGTTAGCCGGGCGGGGCCCGCATGTCAGTGGCTCACCTAATTAACTAAATTAATTAACACTAATTAACCTAATACTAATTAAGCAGGCGCCTGGGCCCACACGTCAGGGGGTCAAACCCCGGGTCAAACCCGCCGGAGTTGACCCGCGGCTTGTCGCCGGCGACGCCAGCAACGGCGAAGGGCGTCGGAAACGCTCCTTCGGCGACCAAAACGGCGACTGAGGGGCTCTACGCATAGCTGGGAGTCGCCCGCATCCATTTGTGCAAGCGACAGGGGCTGAGGTGGCCCGAGCTCACCGGAACGGGGCCCGCGGCGGCGACCGGAGCTTCGGGTTCGTGCGGGGCGAGGCCACAGAGGACGGGAGGGATGGTTAAGGGGCTCGCCGAGCTCCTGAGGATGCTAGGAGCACGGTGCCGTGCTCGGTTTCGAGCCTTGCTGTCTGCAGTGACGGCGGCGACACCGCCGGCGGAGCCGAGCTCGCGGCTCCGGTGGGATCGGGGCTACAGGGCGCAATCGAAGGGGGAAAGAGGGAGGGGAGGCGTAGGAGCTCACAGCGGTGCCGTAGAGGAGGTCAGCGAGCTCGGGGAGGGGCTGGTGACGACGGGAGGTCGCCGGCGATCTCGGTGGCCCGAGGAGGAAGAAGACGTCGGGGACGGCGCTCCGAGGCTTCCGGCGTCACATGGGTTGGTGGAGACGAAGAAGAAGGCGCGGCGGTTCTTCTGGAGGCATCGGCGAGGCGAGGGGTGGCCGGTGGCCGCGGCGAACAGCGTCGGTGGCGAAGGCTGCGCTCGGCACGAGAGGGAGAGAGAAACAGAGGAGGGGGGAGAGCTCGGGAGAGAGTGAGGGAGTTCGTGGGGCCGCGTGGCGTCTCCAGGGAGTAGTGGAGGCAAGCAGGGAGGCAGGAGGTGGCCGAAGCAGGGAGGAGGTGGCCGGGGCGCGTGGCCGCGCGCGCCGGGCGCGTGCCCGTCCTCCTGGCAGAGGAGGAAGGCGACAGGGGAGGGAGGCGGCGGTGGGCTGGGCCAGCGGGAGGAGCTGGCCAGCTGGGCCGGCTACAGGTATGTGGCCCAGGTAGTCTCTCTCTCTCTCTTTCTTTTTTTTTAATTCTGTTTTCTATTTTGCAGGTTTGTTTTGAATTTGGTTTTGAAACCAATTCAATTTATTTTGCTTCTGACAATATTTTTAGGAGCTAAAGGAATTAAAACAATGCTCCACAAAATATTTCAGAATTATTGGACCTATATTTATTTAATAGTAGATATAAATCCAACTCAAATAATTATCGATTTAATTCAAATGCCCAAATATAAATCCTTAAAAATGTTCAATATTTTGGTTGGGACCAGAACCCTTACCAGAAATTATCAAACATTTAAGAAGAGCCATTTGGAGCAATGAATAAGATTTCTAGGGTTTTTGCCCCTCTTTTATTTAGGGTTTTGAGGCTTCCAATATTCCTCAATTCAAGTTTTCAAAAATATAGACATGATGCACACATGAAGCTAGGCTAGAGCAATGCCAGAAGCTAGGGATGTGACAGACCAAGAGTCATGCCATCCATGATCTTGACAGTATTATCTGGGAAGAACTTAAGGTGAGCCCACATGTAGGGAAGATCCATAGGGCGATGAGGAGACAGAACACGGTTACGAAACAAGTTAGTATAGATGTCTTGCTACATACGAGTGCGAAAATGAGGATCTTCCTCATCGGCTAGCATCTCAAACTGATTGACATCCCTCCAAAATTCTAGATAGGGACTGACCCCCATGGTCTTGAAGTTGTGTATGGCACGGTTCCCACTAAGAGGCATCTCCATGGAAATGTGGTGACCATGAGTGATAGGGATTGCAGACCCACGGACTTGAGACATAGGGGCATTCGAAGGATGCCATTTTACAGGCTTGGACTGGCCAACAGGTTCCCTAGGGACAATTTCCTCCTCTTCCTCAGCAATGTACTCCTCATTTTTCGGATCAGAGGCAGATGAGGGGCTAGGACGATACTGCGAATGGCTCTTGGTGGTGGTATTCTTGTTTGGCCGAACGTTCTCCTCGAAGTCGGTGGAGCCCTGACGACGAGGGTATGAAAGTGATGGAAGGATGGGACACCGAATGAGAGGAATGTAATGAAGATGTAGTCATGGAAAAACAAAATTTAACAAATGGATAGGTTGATATTTTGTCCATGAGCATAGTGGCAAGCCTAGTGTTAGGGCAAAATTTCAACATGACCATAGTAAATTTCATAACCATGCACATAGAGTGGAAATAGGACAAGTCAAGGGCATCAATCTTGACAGAAAGAGACAAACACCAAGATAACAACCATGTGATGAAATGAAAACCCTAAATTATAGTAGCCCACACAAGACCAAGACACGAATGGGGAAGGCATACCATGGGCTGAAGGAGGCGGGCTGCATTTCTTAGTACGCACCATGGAAACAATGGTTGACTCAACACAAAAACGAGCTCCTCCTGAGTGATTCACACCACAAGCCAGGAAATGGTTGGGTGGAAAGGTAGATCGGGAGGAGACCAAGGTGTGGAGAATAGATTGGAGGCCGGGGATGGAGGAGATGGCCGGGGCAGCCCGGGGGAGAGCCCAGCGACGGAGTAGGAGCAGGTGGGGGCGAAGGGATATGGGGAGGAACTACCCCAACTCCCCGAGCCCCCGTGATTTAAGTCAGGAGCGGATGGGCCGGACATCCAGGGTGGGAGCCCGGAAATCCAGTGGAAGGAACAGAACATAAAATGATCCAGGGCCAGGATGTCCGACTGCATAGCCAGTTCAGTCGTTGGAGGAGCTGGCTCTAGGAAATCTGCCAGGGCCCAGATGTCCGTCACTGGACAATGAATAGAATTCAGAGAGGGTCCATAAAGGAAATTTTGATGGGTCACATGATACATATATATATATATATACATACACACATACATACATACATACATACATACATACATACATACATACATACATACATACATACATATATACATACATACATACATAATATAGGTATAGACTCCGCCAAGGAGATTTATAGACATAGTACCTCTAACATCATAGAGCTACATATGCACAAGCAAAGGACCCAAACATGTAAAATCAATTATTGATATATGCAACATACGAGTGGTGACGAGGTCACCATGTTTGAGCATATGCGACATGTTACCGCAAAGATGTAAACCTTGGGTACATAATCTCTACTCCATCATTTAAAGGACCGTAGTTTGAAGAACCTGATAACTTTGAGAGTGTTTGTTTCATTTATGCATTATATAGGGAGAAGCAAATTCAGGAGTTGAATTGCTCCCCTAAATATATGCCTACATCTAGATCGACATGAAGTAAATTTATGCTTAGGTAGAACATTTCACATAACGTTATCAAGCTCCATGATACCAAGTTCACGCCTAAGCTGACAAAACCTTGGTTTGGTGAAAACTTCGGCAAGTGGCATATCCATGCCAACATGAGCAATATCAATGTCACTGCTACTTCTTGAGCTTGCATTGTTTTTTCCCTTGAAGAGGAAAGGGTGATGCAGCAAAGTAGAGATAAGTATTTCCCTTAATTTGAGAACCAGGACATATGAGCAAATCTCCAATCTATGCACCTGCACAAACAATCAAACACTTGCACTATAGGATTTAAAGTAGGTCTAGAGGGGGTGTAATTAGACGACTTGACAAAATAAAAATCTAACCTTTTCCCAGTTTTAGTTGTGGGCAGATTTTAGCAACTAGCACAAGTCAAGCAATCAACCCACACCTGCAATTCTAAGAGTATAGCAGCGGAATGTAAAGGATTGCATATAAAGGTAAAGGGAAGGGTTTGGACATGGCAAACGCAATGTAGACACAGAGATTTTTGGCGTGGTTCCGATAGGTGGTGCTATCGTACATCCACGTTGATAGAGACTTCAACCCACGAGGGTAACAACTGCACAGGTCCATGGAGGGCTCCACCCACAAAGGGTCTTATGTCTACTACACAACCTTCTTCTTGTAGACGTTGTTGGGCCTCCAAGTGCAGAGGTTTGTAGGACAGTAGCAAATTTCCCTCAAGTGGATGACCTAAGGTTTATGAATCCATGGGAGGCGTAGGATGAAGATGGTCTCTCTCAAATAACCCTGCAACCAAATAACAAAGAGTCTTGTGTCCCCAACACACCAAATACAATGGTAAATAGTATAGGTGCACTTGTTCGGCGAAGAGATGGTGATACAAGTGCAATATGGATGGTAGATATCAGTTGTTGTAATCTGAAAATATAAAAACAGCAAGTTAGCAAGTGATAAAAGTGAGCGAAAACGGTATTGCAATGCTTCGAAACAAGGCCTAGGGTTCATACTTTCACTAGTGCAAGTTCTCTCAACAATAATAACATAATTAGATCATATAACAATTCCACAACATGCAACAAAAAGTCACTTCAAATTCACTAATAGCGGAGAACAAACAAAGAGATTATTGTAGGGTACGAAACCACCTCAAAGTTATTCTTTCCGATCAACCCATTGGGCTATTCCTATAAGTGTCACAAACAGCCCTAGAGTTCATAGTAAAATAACACCTTAAGAAACACATCAACCAAAACCCTAATGTCACCTAGATACTCCAATGTCACCTCAAAAATCCGCGGGTTTGATTATACGATATGCATCACACAGTCTCGGATTCATCTATTCAAACCAACACAAAGAACTTCAAAGAGTGCCCCAAAGTTTCTACCGGAGAGTCAAGACAAAAACATGTGCCAACCCCTATGCATAAGTTCACAAGGTCACTGAACCCGCAAGTTCACTACTGCAGGATGCTGCTAACACGACACTATGACTAGAGTTCCTTCGAGAAATTGTGGGCCATGCAATAATCATAAACGGTGGTGTTAGAGAACCATCAAAAATGTCCAACATGTTTGCGATGATGGATGCATCAAACACGGTTCAGATTTTAGTTGCGTGTGCGATGCAGGGCATACGGTTCAGTTCAATTAATCGTTTGCGATGAGGAGGAACAAAAGAAACGGGCAACTAGATGAAGGCGTGTGCGATACACAGCATACGGTTCACTCGGATGAACTGTTTGTGATTAGGCAACAAAAAAGAAATGGTCAGGCAGATCATGGTGTGTGTGCGATATATAACATGCGGTCACTCGGATGAACTGTTTGCATTGAGACAAGAGAACAGAAACGGTTCAATATAATAAGATGTGTGTGATAAGCCGCAAACTGGTCTGTAATCAGAAATGTGTGGGAAGACCGATAACAACACAGATGATTCCTGTTAGCAAGTCGTGTGTGTTGTGAGCAAACGATTGCTGGTATACAATCCTCAGTGATTGATGAAATCATCACCGACGGGTTCCCTTGTTTAGTCCATGTGCGATGTGATTTGCTCTGTCTAGAGAGCATCGACAAATATACTTAAAAATACAGCATTGCATAACGAAATTAAGCACACAATTAGACAAGTGACTACACAGATATCATTTTCAGACACCAAAGTGAGCAATTACATGCATACTAAACTAGGAGAAATGAGTATCTAATCATCTACTTGTTGTTGCAATGACAGTTGCCATTGCTCTGCTTCCGGCTAGATCCCTGGCCATTTTGGGGAAGGAGGCACTTCCTCATGTCAACGATCCGCCTGTACATGTCGTAGCACGTGTACGCCTCCTTGGACGCATACATGACGTGATCTTTGTCTAGTTTCTCCATCCAGGTCGTGTGCCAGGCACGCTTGTCGTTGTTGCAGGAATCCTTCATGTCTCTGTAGTAGGGTTTGATGATGGCCACGGCAAGGTAAACCAGTGAGTCCTTCTCATGTTCCTTGCTGCCCCAGATCTTGTATTGGCCCTGGATGTCGACAAGATTCTGGCAGGCGATGCCCGAATTCTTGAGCACCTTGACATTGTTGGTGATTTCGACTACAACGAATATGTAGTGGGGGCTGTTAACAAACGTGGCAAAACGCTCGCAAGGCCTTGTGGCCAGGCAGTAGTGGTATACAAGGAAGTGGTGGCCCCCACACATATGGGCAACAACGACCTTGGTACGAGACCTGGCACAAGCGCGGGTGTGCTCGATGTTGAACCCGACCACCTTGCACTTCTCATCGGCAAGCAACAGCTCCATGATACGGATGGAGTGCTCCACCCACACCGGGTGGTTGGTGTACACCACCGAGAGCTCCTCGAACCTTCAGTGGGTGTCCACAGCGGCATGGATGGTGAACTGTTGCTCGTCTTCGGCAGCCGCTCAGAGCGCCATTGGAGCCGCGTAGGATACTCTCTAAGAATTTGTCGTGGTGGGTGTGCTTCTTGCAATCGTGGGGCGCGATCTAAAGGTTGAAGAGACACAAGGGTTAAATAGCCGCTATAACAAACGGGGGCTAGCCGGCCTGTAATTGTCACGTCTCGTCATGACGTTCATAGCGAAGGATTCCAGTGCATGCTTGACAACACTGCATCGTAGTGAGAATTCCAGTACACGCTTGACAACACCGCACCACAGTTTGACCACACGTGGGCTCAAAGAGGCGCCAAATGTATCGTCGGTGAGACTATTCCCGCGCTACCATGCATTTTACCGCACAAGCTTCCTACACGGCTTGGTTTGCCACGCGTCGACTAGAAGAGGGACAAATCGTGGGTGTTTATTGGCAAAAGGCTTTGTAAAAACGAAGTGTGTGGAATGACTTTGGTCATAAGTTTACCCATGGGTGATGAGGTCAATGCTACAGAGAAGGGTGATGGACTCTCAAGTGCGATAATTAATTATGCGCTCTACAGGGCACACGGTGGACAAAACCAACTGTGTGCAATAATTTCCAAGATCTCAGCTGAGTTACTTATACTGATCATGTGTTGTGAGATCGACAAGGTAAATGGATTCGAGAAAGGTTAATAAAATCAAATCTAAGACCATTGCATATTAACTTAAAAATAGTGCTACCAATATACGAGTCTCATATGATGCCATTTCAACGATTGTACCACAAAGACTCGAAATATTACAAGGTCCAAATTCCAGAGTTATATAGCCCAAATTTGAAGATTACAAGGTTCAAACTAATATTAGAAATGAAATTCAGCTCATCAGCTACAAATGCTTGCGCTGATCCGCTGAACATGGATAGCAGAGAGGTTCAAACTATTATTACCACTTCTAAGTCTATTTTCGAAACCTCACAACTTTTGCAAAGGGGTCAGCCACGGAGAAGTAATGTATGCGGTTGACACGATGAGTTCCGATTCCTCTGTCATCTGAAGTTCCAAAATGAAATTCAACATTTTTGGAGCCTATTCCATTCTGCCGCAGGTGCGGGCACTGATCAACAAACCATTCATTTTTCTGAAATAAATGTAGGGAAAACCTCATTACCTTCAGCACCCTTGCTCTGACAACAAAAAACCTGGCGAATATAATCTCCGGTAAGGTCCCTCGGTAGGAGTTCAAAGTAATTTCTGAGATGCAGATCTAGGCATTCGACGTGATTGTTATATTGTATCACATTATCCACCACTGGGCCTAATCTCATCTTCAAAAGAAGAAAATGTGTTAGTTCCTAGATGCAGTTTTAAACACTACTACAGGCCTATTTGGTTTGGAAGATTTGTAAAATGCACTAACATGTCATCTTCGATCTGACATGATTAACATGGGCATTAACATGCCATCTTCCATCTTCACAAGATGTTGGAGTGGATAAAAAGTTCCCTAAGAAAACTTGTACAGATGAATCCAAAGGAGAAATGCATATGGATTGTAACCATATGGATCAAGCATTGTCATTGTAAACTTGGAAAAGGAGACATGTATGTACTGAAATCCTCCAAAAGAATCCTTCAGAAATCGTAGTACATTGTCATTGTAAATTGGGAAAAAGGTGTCACAAATTGAACTCCCTTATGGTTAAGATTTAATAGGAAAGGAACATCACCTCGATATATAGCTTCTCCATGCACGGAAAGCATCTCAGGGAAGTGACAACTTGCTCCAGGTTGGGGCCGATAGATTCTAGTGCCCAGACCTTCACTGTGCACCGTTTCATGGTCAGGCTTGTCAGAATCATTTTGTGAATGACAAACGAATAAAAATCTTCAAAATTAGAAATAATGTTAATTTGTAGAAGGAGAAGTAAAAGGTGGCTGTTGTACCTGAACGGGTGTGGATCCAATAACAAATTTAGAGTATTGGTCAGACGAGTAGCCCAGCACTATCAATTTTGGCACAGAAATGACAATGATTCTGGTTGGACCTACTAAGTAATCTCTCAAGTGTAGGTATGTCCTCAATGACAATACCATGGTACACATCTTGTGATGTCTTCCTGCCAAACCAGCAACACACATAGATAGTCCGGAGAGTCATGGAGGTGATGTTGAATGTACTCAACCCATTGACCGCCTGAAGACGAAGGTACTCGAGTGCAGTACAACCATGGATCAAGCGATCCATGTTATCATTTGAGACGCAGATGGCGACGAGCTCGTGGTGCTTCAGTCGTGGTAGAATAAGAGCGGGCGCGTCATTAAGGTGGGGGGGGTGGAATGGCAGTTCCTGAACTTGGTGACACGCAGCATGGGCGCGAGGCGGAGCGCGGACGTTGGTAGTGAGCGCATATGCCCATCATCAAAAGTGAGCTCCTCGAGCTGATCTAGGACGGGGGATCCGAACCAGTCATCAAGCTTGGCTCGGTCCCTGCCGTTGGAACGGAACTTGCCCATTCTAAGGCCTCTGGTTGGGCCATGGTGACTGCCAAGGATCTTGGAGAATGCATCCAAGCTTTTGCGATAGCCATGGCATAGCTCGTGGGTGTCGATGAGGTCGAGAGGGGTGAAGTTCGATAGGGGGCGCCACCGCCGGGAAAGGATGGTTGTCCGCGCCCCCCATTTGATTGGGAGGAGGGATATGATGACTGTGAACATATCATCGGGGAGGTTGCTGATGAAGTCTATGCCTGCTGGAGTCCCTTGCGGTTCTAGCTTGCCCCGCTTGTTGGCAGGCCCGTTCTCCACCTATAGAGTCTCCTTGTCAGCGGTGCTTTCTGATAGAAATGAGAGTACAGGGAATATTTAGTTAAAATAGGGCAATAGAAATGTGTATTGGTAGCTAGAAGTTATTAGGTAGGAATATAGTAAGAAAAGGGAATAACAATTGGTTGCTTAAATACTACACAATTCATTTAACACTGCTGGGTAAGTCAACATGCAGATAGTTGAAAAGAGAACTTACTTCGAACAAACTCAGGATGGATGATTTTGTCCGGGAAGTTAGCATATATCTCATGACCAGGCCCTTTTATGTGCAGTCCAATTTTAGTGCCAGCTTTCAGTACATAAAACTTAGAAATTTCTTTCCAAAAGCCAGCGTCAAAATAGGAGTCACCACGTTCATCGTAATACAGTAGCAACGATTATAAATCCATGGTTTGTGCGAAGTATGACATCCGTGCAGCCTTGATCTATGTAAAGGGAAAAATTGTGCACTAAATAATCTGTTGCATAGCAATGGATGCGCTGCAGAAAATGGTCGGATTGTTAAAGAAAATATGCTAACATGCAAATATGGGCCCAAATTGAAAGAACTGTACAACAGTTGAAATCGAAGGACAAATATCTATAATTAAACAGATAGGGTAAACATGATGTCATCTAAATATGAGAGTAATTGAAAGAACAATACATCATTAATTTTCCTAATATAGAAAGAAGAGGGGGAAAATTCCCTTTGACGTATATGGTGCATGTGGCACCTTTTATCCAAATGTAGCAATATTTAGAATATCTTCAGGAAAGTAGGCCATGCCAACCGATTTAGGGTGAGATTGAACATACCGCGCCGATGCTCAAGTCATCTGGTACGGTGCGATGGAATCTCTGGCAGAGGTCGCAAGGTCCTGATGTGTTGGTGCACTGTACACTCTATGAATGAAAGAAAACCCTCAAATCAGCATGGATAAAAATGAATTCATGGCGATTTCCACCAGGTAATTAAAGGTGGCAGATGAACTGGGATGGGAGATGAGATAATATCTCATTAAATTACTTACCTTGTCATCCATGAGAAAAAACCCTCAGTACGGCAGATTACCCAACTGAGCAGAGCTGGGTCGACTGCGAGCAGCATCGAGAAAGTCGAAGGCGATAGGCGGTGGCAAGCGGAAGTGGCAAAATGCAATGGGTTTTGCCGGCAGCCTGGTGGTGGCGGCAGGCGTCGAACTAAGTGGTTACCGCCATGATAGGCGGTGCCATGCATAGATGCGGAGGAGCGTGTGCAGGTGTGAATGGGGACCGGAGGCAAGGGGTGGTGGGCGGGGGTGAGGGTTTTTGTGATGTGGGGATGGCGAGGGTTTTCTTTTATCTCTTTTGAATTGGGTGGTGAGGGTTTTTGGTCCCACAAAGAATTTTGGAGGCAATGGTTTGGTATAGCCAACCTTGTGTGATTGACGCAAGAAGCAAAACGAAAGCCAGTGCACACAGTTGCAATTTTGGTACCGTGTGTGATTGAAGCAATAGGCAAAATGAAAGTCATTGCACGCGGTTCCAATTTTGGGAACTGTGTGTGATTGACATACTACCTCCGTCCTTGTTTATTGGTCCCCTCTGTAATTTGTACCAAATTTCAACCAAATATTTGACTAATAAATGTTTATGCATGTGACCAAAAATTATATCATTGAACACTATGTTCAAATACCCATCCAACGATATAATTTTTGCTGACCTGCACTAACAGTTTGTTAGTTAAATCTTTGGTCAATATTTAACAGAAATTACAATGGGGACCAATAAACGAGAACGGAGGTACATTCCATCAACCAAACTGATTGCATCCATATCCCATAGTTAGGCATAAGTAAACACAGATTAAACATACTCAGACATAGATAATAAGCGTACACCTACACAAGCATAGTTCAACCGTCATTAAGCATGCTCAAGCATACATATATAGTTCGATACCACATCTCATCTCACAATCTGGCACGATCCTGAAGCTTCTCTAGGAACTCAGCGTACACGCCATGCTCCACCCTGTGAGCATACTTCTTCTTGAAGGAACCGACGACCCGTCCTCTTGCATGTGCCAGAACACTTTGATATGCATCATCAAGCTTGTGGTTGCAGAATGGGCATCGATAGCTGCCGTTCCAGATCCTAATACGCCTGTTATGCATCCCCGCATAAAGCTCCCTCAGGATTTGCCTCTTGTACCTCCTCTGGACATCTTCATCCTTGTTGTCCACATCATCAGACAACACCTATACAAATAGTAAAAAAATGTGGCGTCAAATTAATAGTTACAAACTCATCTCTAGTGAACATTTGGCAGTTGCCAAAAATTGGCATCAAATCAAAGTTTACATGTCGTGAAGTTGGATTAGGAATTTATGGCTATTTATTTATACATATCTAGAGATTATGGTTCGATTTTTAAGCACATTCATCTATGTACAGACCAATCTTTAAGAAAATAATGGCACAAACATATGTAGGTCATTCAAAATCAATTGTCAAGTCCTGGCTTGGAATTATTAGCACTAATACTAACCCTAGTTGGATTACTAGCAGAAATCATTTCCATAGATGAAACAACTAATCACTTGTCACTTGTACCATTCAAAGAATCAATACACTACACGGATCTAACGAAACTTACTCAGATTTCATGGATTGGGAGAACATAACCATAGGGTTTCTATTCCAAAAAGGGGGAGGCAGGAGAAACCAGAGAACCCCTGGGATCTATTTGACACATAAATGGGTATAGATGACTAACCAGTTGTCCATCGTCATCGGAGTCATCAATCGAGTGGTCGTCGGAGTCGTCGCTCGAGTCGTCACCACAGTCAGTGTGGAACTCCACCTCCGCCTGTGGAAGCTCGACGCCATCGACGACAGCCACCTCTATCTCCATCTCCACGCCGTGCTCTGGTGCTTTGGAAGCCCCGGCGTTGCCACTCCCTGCGATGGGGCGCTTTGGCAGCATCCTCATACATTGAAGACTTTGATGACCGAGAGAGGCATCGAGGATGCAAGCTGAGAGAGGGGATTGTGTGTTCGGCGAGGATGGGGGTGTGCTCGCTCGGGTGTACCACTTATGGAGTAGTGGGAGAGAGGCAGGCGGTGGTCAAACCGATGGCTCGCCTCCCGGTGAGCCTAAGCACCGGACTGCTGGCATGCCTATCATCGTTTCACACATCTACTCGCACGCCTCCTGATGACACTGCGCAGCGAGCACGCCTCCGTCAATTCACACACCTGCACGCACGCCTCCCTGTCTTCCTGCGCGGCGGACTGCTCGTATGCGTCCCGTCAACTCACGCCTGCTTGAACGGTACACGGGTCGCGTGGCGACATGTATATTGTTTTTCTATTTGGATGATTAATGATGCCGCTTCATTTTTTGATTAACCAATAAGCATGACACGTATCCATTGTTGGTCTAACGCTCATGTTCGAATAAATAGTCCGTTTGGGATATTGGTTCCCAATTATTATAATCTCCCGTTTTTAATTAGATAAAGATTACATCAAAATTGGTCTCAAAATTGACCAATAAAGTACAATGCAACTTTGTATTGGTGTCCATATGACAACACAATAAGTTTCATGAACTTCAAATAAGTTTTGGATGTACTAGAATTTAAAAATCAAGATTCTCATTGTTTGATTTTTTTTGCACGGGTAGTAAACATGCACCCCGTGAGACACATATGTTTTTGCAATCCATTTAGGTGCACTGTCACGTGCGCATGTAGCTCGAATTTGATTTTTGCACATTATACCCACAAAAAATCAATCAATTAATGTACAAAAACGTCTTAATGATCTCTGATTTTTTTCGAAATTAAAACGTCCCTCCTTTGGTAACATATATATGTCCACCGCGGGATAATTAATTTAACATGTATCGTAGTTGTGGTGGATTCACGGTGTGTGTGTGTGGGTGTGTGCGTCTGGGGGTGGCGAGTGGCTCGTAGTACACTACAAGTTTGTGAGCCACCATGTGGGTTGCCCGTTTTGTTAGGCAGGACGGTGCCACATCAGAGTCGTGAATTCGTAGATTAAAATGTTACATAACCCTTTCATACATACATGTTTTGGCCACATGCAGTCGATGGTTGTCCTACAGGACACTCGACACTCGCGTATGACGCATTTTGTGGGCCCGCGAGGTCATCGTCCATCACTTTGACGAATAGCCAGTAGTGAGGTTAATTTGCCTAGCAAGGTAGAATCTTTTTTGTTTGTCTTATTGTGGTATATAGTACGCGTCGAAGAGGTGGTAGTATATATATATATATATATATATATATATATATATATATATATATATATATATATATAGGAGTAGGATTTTCTACAATAGCTTGCCACAGAACTAGTTAAGGTTTTCGACGGTGTAAAAGTTCTCAAAAATACTGAACCAACACACCTATAATATAACATGATCCAACGGAGGGATTGAAAAAGTATGACTACATGTGTCCTGGACAAAAAGAACAAATGTTTCAATATATATTGATCCTGTAGTGAGCTAAAATGCTTGTGTTTTTCGCTGAGGACACATAAATGCATACTTTTACAATCACACCGTTGGATCATCTTATTATATTAGAGTGAGGCTCCCATATTTATTTCATATTTTTTAGTTACTTTTAAACCGTTAAATCTTTAGCAAGCCTTAACTAGTTATGTGACAAGCTATGATAGACACAGTTTTACCTAATATATATATATATATATATATATATATATATATATATATATATATTACCCTTTTTGAACTGACGGTTTCAGGTGGTTGTACTGATGTTTTCGAAGCGGTTGAACTGATGCTTTCAGTTTTGCTTAACAGATCGTCTTCTTTAGTTCAAAAACTTTTTGTAATTTTTTTGTCGGAATGGGGGCGTGTAATATATCATTGAAAAGCTCTTGACAACCATATTTCAAGTATATTGAACGTTTTTGCAAAATCATTACGGTTTAAGAGCAGTTTTGAAAAAACATTTTTTTCAAAACCGAAAATGTGAATCGTATTTTGGACTCAGTTTTCAAACGGTTTGTCAGAATTGAGCAAATAAGATGGCATTGGAAAGCTGGTGAAAATCCACATCTTCCATATATGTATTGTTTTTTCTAATTCTATATGATTTAAAAGTAATTTGAAAAACGGTGAAATTCTGGGTGAAACATATTTTTGCGATTTTTTGCAAACGGTTTGTCGGATTGACGCAAATGATATGGCGTTGCAAAGGTATGGAAAATGCACAACTTTTTCGTATGAAAATGTTTTTCTAATTCCTTACGGTTTAAAAACGAATTTGGATACGGTCAAATTTGATTTTGAACGTGATTTTTTAAAAAAGTTTGTCGAAATATGGCAAATAATATACCGTTGGATAGCTATCGAAAATGCGAAACTTAGTCATGTTCAACGTTTTCTCTACTTCGCAACCGTTTAAGAGTAACTTTGAATAAGGTGAAACCAATCGTGTTGTTTTTTCCTGTCTAAAAACAGAGTACCTGTACTGATATATGTCTGTGTCTGTACTGAGGTATTTTTGACAGTAGTTTTGAATGGTTCTAAAAAAGTACTTGAACGGATGTCCATATGGTTTTGTACTGAGCGTGATTTTCACATATTAGACTTTACTCTGTTTTTGCGGTATCGTTTTCCTTGTAACTTTTCAATGGTCTATGATATTATCGTCCCCGAACTTTTACTCTGAGCGTTGGACGCCAGGGCGCGGGCGATGACGGCGGTGCTCGCGGCGGCACTCGTACTGATCATCGTCCCCGAGCTTGCATGGTTTTACATCGTTGAACTGAACGACATTTTTTGAAAAGAAAAATGTTTTGTGTGTTTCTTTTTTTAACTCTTACATTTTTCAACAATGTTCTGGACTTCTCTCATTCTACGACTTGAACTTTTACCGTTTGAATTTCCATGGGGCCTCTTTTTGTTTGAGCGTTCTCCCAAAACTTATCAGGGACGTCATGTTGAACTTACAACTTTTAATTTGTGAATTTGTTGTGTTTTTAGAATTCCAAAGCTAGCAAGCAGTAGGAGATTCACCCAACAAAGGAGTTGATTACATAGAGCAACCACATTAATACCACAGTCAGATCGATAGCTAGTGATTACTAACACACATACACATGAACTGATAACAATCTTGCACACGACCTGACAAACAAGAAAATACATTAACGGACAAGAAGAATACAATACACATGAAACTGATATCCCCATGGCTAATGGCAGAGCTTTGTTGCATCTAGGTTCACCCGTTTACTGAAAGTAGAACTTCTTAGTTTTATTAATTTGGGCTAATGTTTAAATGTTCACCATTTTGGCCTACATCAGAATACTAAGAAGTTGCTTATTAAGGCATAACACACAACATCTCTTGTGCTATAGGAAAACACATAAACAGAGGGGAAATTGGACATAGAATCGCCAAGTAGGTGAACTGAAAAGAACACATAACATGCACTGAAAAAGAACACAACATCCTCAGCGCTGCGTCGACCACCTATGGCAAAGGTGAGCGGCTTGCGGTGGTAGAGGTGAATAGCTTGATCGCTGCATCGTCGCATGATCTCGTGTGGCGGAGGTGAACGACTTGTGGTGGCAAATGAACGGCTTTAGCGTTGTGTCATCTAACAACCTTGTGTGGAGGCAGTGAACGGCCTGGTCCCTGAAGGTTCAAGAAGGTTCAAGAAGTGGTGTTGAGAGGCTCTGTGGGACTATATTTATAGTGTCCACCGTCCCTGCACACACACAACAACCACCAATTAGCATGCACAAGTTCATGTAAAAAGAACAACAAGTTCATGTACAGTAACATTACATCTTCACAATGAAACCTAAAAAGATGTGTACTTTGAAATACTTCATTTTACTTCCCAAATACCTCATTTGTTTTTGGAATATGAACTTCTATATTTATTTCTGTAGAACTTATTATGTTTTCCCTCCAAACTACAAGAACATGATTGGTTTACTTACCCACAAAATATTTTATTCAAATACTTTCGAAATACTTACAAAATATTTTATTCAAATACTTTCGAAATACTTTCTGTTTTCTTATAAGCGAACTGATGGAAATCTTGATGGTGCACTTCGGTATTTTATTCAAGGTGAACTGATGTACTTGCAAATTTAACTCATTGTGTTCCTTTTTTCATACTGAACTGATGTAGCCTCTATATAATGTAAAATGGACATTGTTGTGATTACCTACATGGTTGAACTAGTTAATATATTTGCTTCCATCTTGTATATCCCAATCCCAGGATGCATGACTGCCATGGACTCATAACAAACCGCTTATGGATTTTAAACAAACACCTTCAAGGCATGACAATGGGCAAAACAAATCAATTGTAGAGTGGCATGCTAGTGAGTCAACCATAGAATAGATCCAATGGAAGAGCTTGAACAATCTACATCATATACACACGAGAATTGAGTTTCTGTAAAGAATTCGAACTTGCAAACTTTCCCTAGGCGATTGCATTAGTACTAGTATGACTGGACAAATAGTTTGGATTTGTAGCAGCACACACACACACACACGAATCTTACATATTTTATAGAATCAAAACAAACTTAGAGAATTTTGAAAACAGAAATGACGTTTTTTCTGCACTCGCACCGAACGAATTTAACTTCTTCAACTAAAAATCTTCTCCTGCAGTCCTGGATCTTTTTGTATAACACATGCAAACTAAAGCTGCCCCTCTAGCCATTCACAGAACGAAGAAGATGCGTCGGTGCTGCAAATGCTAAGTATTGAAAATTGTAGCAATTTGCAAGCACAAGGGAGCTACAATGAACAATGAACACATCAAAACTAGTAGTCCAGTGCACTAAGACATTTTAGCAAACACATGGCGTGCACAAAAATGGGAATTTTGAGATTGATGAACTGTTGGTTTTTTTTCCATTGAACTGACACTGTAAGAATTTTCTATCTTACCAAGTGTTACAGGGAGTCGAAACCAGAGACAAGGTTGTTTGGCGCATGTGCAGCATAGCTAGCTCGTGGGCGAGGATGGTAGGAGGAGCGGCCGTGCGGGGATGAAGGAGCGGGGAGTTCAAGTTCGAGCGAAGCGAGCGGAGCACCTCCAGGAGATCGCGGGGGCTTGGGGGCGAAGACAGAATGAGGGAGGCTCGAGGCGCCGGATAGAGGGAGGCCCGCGGTGGCAGGAGGTGGTGAGCCACCCCGGGAGCCTAGATTGTTCGCGGGATCAACGACGGTACTGGTCGCGCCGGCCCGATGGCGTGACGGTGGTGGGTGGGAATGGGGCCACTAGGGATGGGGGTCTTCAGGGATGGGGAGCGCTAGGGCTGGGGGTGCTGGGGATGAGGGTCGCCGGGAGTGGGGGTCACCGGAGCTGGGGCTCG
>NC_057813.1:553729467-553731335 GCF_018294505.1 Triticum aestivum
GCGGTGGTGAGGAGGCCGGCCACTGGCGCGGTGGGGAGGAGACCGCTCAGAGGCGTGCTGGGGAGGAGGTCGGCCGGAGGCGCGCTGGGAGGAGGCCGGCCGGCGGCGGGGTGGGGAGGAGGTCGGCCGGCTGTGGGCACGGGGTAAGAAGGATGTGCGGGAGGATCAGGGTAGTTTTCTTTTTTTTTGGGGCCGGCCGCGCCTTATAGGGACCGAGGGTAACAGAATAATATTCTGTTACCGGCAACAGAATAGCTCTGTCTTATATATATGTGTGTGCCTCTGAACAAGTACACCACACTCGGTGTCAGGACTTTTTGGTTTCCGATGCACGTGCCACATCAAATTGTGAAAATGGCTATTCAAACATCACACAACACCTCTTTGCGCCGCATGCATACAGGCAGTGGTTATCCTAGCTAGGACACTCATTTGTGACGCTTCCATCTGTGGGTCCACGAGGCCATAGTCGGTGCATGTGCATCACTTTGACCTACATCGGGAGAGGTTAATTAATTTCACAATCGATAAGGATCTTTGGGGGTTGTATTACGGTAGGAGCATATGGTATGCGTCGAAGAGGGGGAAGGGGACCATCATATGTAGTACGCTTCATGAACCTCGCTCTGTGTGTGGGTGCATGGTTTACGGTTTTTGAGGCTTGTGTGGCACATCAAAGTTGTGCATTTTATGTATTATATTCAACACATGTTTGGCCCACTTGCAAAGCAATGCTGGTTGTCCTCTTACACCCACTTAAGCGGTTATCAGCGATATTGATGCTTTCCATTTATGGGCCTGCTTGGTCCATCACTACTTTTTGCCTGACAAAGAGAGTGGTTAATTTGACTTAGGAGGGGGTTATTTTTTTGCTTGTAATTACGGTATAATATATATATATATATATATATATATATATATGTATGTATGTATGTATATATATGAGCACACACGCATGCATGTGTACGCATGAATCCCTCCCATCGAGTCGAAGTGGCTAGTACAATGACACGTCATGAACCGATCTCGCTCTGTGTGGGGAGAGTGTACGATTTTAGACGCACGTGCCACACCAATGTTGTGAAATGGTATTCAAAAATGCATGCACGCATCACCTCCATACATATGCATGTAGTGGTTGTCTTCGAACAGTACACTTCCTCGCGTGATTATCGGCGACAAGCCTATATATTCGTGGGCCCGCGTGGACATCCATGATCACCTTGACCGACAATAAGATAGGTTACCATGGAGGATTCTTCATTTGGTTCGTGATATCGTAATGTAGGTCATGGTGAGATTCAGACCTAATTAAAGTTTGAGCGCATATACTATGCACATATGCATGCATGAATCCCGGTCATTGGCTTGAAGTGTGGTGTAACATACATATGCATCATCAACCTAACCCTCAATCAGTGTGGGGATTTATAGTTCGAAATCACGGTGCCACATCAAAATTGTTCCATTGTGTACTAAAAAACACACATGATCCATACATATGTTTGGGCCACACGCATGCAGTGATTGTCTTCGGTGACTAGCTAGCTAGTTGCGTGATTATTGGCGAGCTAGCCTATCTGGGGTCGCATGGACGACCACCACTTACCAGCAAAAAGAGAGAGGTTGTACGACCAAGGTGGATTATTCTTGGTCCGTTTTACGATCAATCTTGGTGAGATTCCTTCTTTAGCCCGCCGACTTAAAAGTGTGTGTGTGGGGGGGCGGGCGCTCCTATTTTGCACTTTGATAGGTAAACCTCGGTTGGGGGGGCATCATAGCTTAGGATTTCCTTACACAAGGGGGGGCTTCTAGCTACTTCACAATTTGCTAGGTGAACCACGGTTTGGGGGGCATCCATTCATAGC
>NC_057813.1:553731577-553752757 GCF_018294505.1 Triticum aestivum
GGGCATGCATTCATACCTTAGGATTCCCTTCGTGCCGACACGAGGGGGGCTGCTAGCTACTTCGCAGTTTGCTGGTTGAACCACGGTTGGGGGCATCCATTCATAGATTAGGATTCCATTCGTACCGACACGAGGGAGGGGGTGGCTGCTAGCTACTTCACACTTTTCTAGGCGAGCCTCGGTTGGGGCGGGGGGCAGGGCATCCATTCATAGCTTAGGATTCCCTTCGTGCCGACACGAGGGGCGGGGCAAGCAATATCGTGCTCTTTTGTGAGATAGGTGCGACATCGAAGTTGCATTTGGTATTGGAAAATCAATTCACCCTTTTCATACCTATAAATTTGGTCCACATGCAAGTGTGTTCGTGTTCTGACCCTCTTCCGCGTCATTTTTCGCCAAATTTATGAACATTAGACAAGTCGAATGACGCAACATACACGGTTCACTCAAACTAACCGTGTGCCACACCGGTGCCCTTGTCATGCACACATCCGCACAGTACATTGGGCTCCACGAGGCTCCCCCTCCAAAAAATATCTACCCGCCTCGAGGGTTTTTCTGTTTCATAACACAAGATTGTTATCTGCAGAATGTATGCGACCTTTCTTCTTCCCAATCCCACTACATCCCTAGAAAATATCTACCCACCTCGAGGATGGTTTTTGTGTTTCATAACACACAGTTGTTATCTCCGGACAGTGTATGATGTGTCTTGTTCCCAATCCCGCCTGCCCCGAGAAAATATTTGCCCGCCTCGAGGGTTTTTCTGTTTCATAAAAAACGGTTGTTATCTCCGGACCGTGTGGGACGCACCATCATCAAAATTTTCATTAGCCCCGGCATTTCACTCCCGTGTTTAACTCCCGCGTTGTAAAATTTTCAGTACCTGCATCATTTCCTCAAACACCCCCCGCCCCCATCCACACACACACACACACACCAAAACCTCCTTGAGCGCGCTCGCAACACACAGACACCCCTTCCGCCATGAGACCTGCATTGTCAACATCTGCCGGTTTGCTCGTGCAGCTTACCTACCGATCTCCATATCATGGCCGCCCTGAGTTTCTTAGATGACGCCTACCAAATGCCCCTTTCCCCCCAGATTCCCATCCCCATCCCCATCCCCCACTCTAGAGTGTCGTAGCCAAAGCCCAGCTAAGCTTCCTGTGGAGCTCAAGGAGCAACTGGCCCAAAAGAGGTGTATCGTGGTCTTTTAGCCTAATGTCACCGAGGAAGCTGGCGACCATTACCGGCGGCCGGAACTCAAGCAGTGGTCTAGAGTATGCGGGCATGTCTCTTTCGCGGGCTATGACATCGAGGTCATGGACAGCGATGACCTGAGTTGGGCTATGTCACAAGTTAAGTGGCCCACCCCAAACCTCTCGGGTTCAGCCGCCGTCGATCTAATGCATGGCCCCACTGCTGATCCCATCTGGCTTGCTGTCAACAACTTGCCATCCTACATCGCCATCGAGCCCCTTTTGTCATTTCTGAAGGTCATGTTCTGCGACGCTGGCTTGGGATCCACAACTTCCAAGTCAGACCTCATCAACAACGACCACGAGGAGGGTACCCTCTCCGGGTCTTCTAAGGGGAAAGATCCCATCTGCTCTTCCAAGCGGAAAGAGCCCGTCTGTGACATCAGGGAGGGCACCCTACAGCCGTGCTCTTCCAAGGGGAAGGAGCCCATCTGCGATAACATGGAGCGCATCCAGGGTTCGTTCTCTTCCCACGGGAACGAGCCCATCTGTGAGAAGTGAGGAAACCCACGATTTGTTTTGCCGTGCCTCTTCACAGGGGGAAACCCATGATTTGTTTTGTCGAGTCCCTTTGGTAGTGTAGTGGGAATATGTCCAGTTTTAATTGCTATATCGGGTTATTTGCAGTATGCCTTGTTTATTTCAGTTGTTCACAATGCGATGCTCTATACGTGCAATCATTTACTGTGTAGTACATTTCATCAATCCAGTTTTAAACATACCGATAGGAATGCATATATTTGCTTGTTGTTAAGCCTGTTATAGCTAGCATATGCCTCTTTTAAAGTTTTATGATTGTTCTTTTGTTTGTAGTTAGCATATGTCCAGTTTCAAATGCTATCTTTGTGTCGGTGTACTAGAGTAGGGGTACCCTAGTATCCCGAACTTGTGCACGGGCAGTTGCAGCCCACCACGGCAAGGCTTGCCAGGCGACCGCCAAGGTCCTCCGTGGTTCCTTTGGAGCCATTCAAGAACAAAGTATTCAAGCCAAGGAGACAAGGCCCCGGCAAGAGGAGCTTGCTGGGAAGGCCAACCAAGGCATCTCCAGGAACTTGCCGCGACGCGCCACGCGTCCCGGCAAGGCCCGGTGAGCGACAAGCTTCCGGACGCGACAAGACAACACCCACGGCAAGGCGCTTGCCGCGGCAAGCTACCACTCTGTACCCGCGCTCCAGCACATCCACCAATGTGTCGCCCTGGGGCCTTTCCAGGCGCACGTGGCAAGAGGTTGTGCAGCCAGCGGTGCGCGGTGGCGAGCAACGCTGACAAGATTGCCATCGTGGCAAACGGTGGCGCTCCTGACGGTCCTTTTCGCACTATTTGGGCGACACGGACGGGCATTTAATGCCTTTGTCCCCTGCCGTCAGGGTTAGGTATGATACACTGTACAGGTAGTTGTACCAACGGCAACTCCTTTTCCATTTTTGCCCTTGTCTATGTTGCCACCTGTCGGAGACCCCTTGAGCATATAAAAGGAGGCCCATACGCAACGTAGAGGGGGGTTCGAAACCAGAAAACACTCACGCTCGGTCTCGTTAGCAGCTCGTATGTACTGTAGCACTCAGTGCCCCCGAGCAAGAACTCAATACAATCAGGCAAGCAGCAGTAGGAGTATTATCTCTCCGGAGAGCTCCGAAGCTGGGTAAACTGCTCGTGTGCTTCGCCTCGATCCGCTCTTCGTGCGATCTCCGCCCCCCGCTGAACCGAAAGGGGCTCGGTCCGCCGGTCCCCATAGGTGTTCGTGGATCAGCTGTGTACTAGAGTAGGGGTACCCTAGTATCCCGAACTTGTGCACGGGTAGTTGCAGCCCACCGCGGCAAGGCTTGCCGGGCGACCGCCAAGGTCCTCCATGGTTCCTTTGGAGCCATTGAAGGACAAAGTATTCAAGCCAAGGAGACAAGGCCCCGGCAAGAGGAGCTTGCCGGGAAGGCCAACCAAGGCATCTCCAGGAACTTGCCGCGACGGGCCACGCGTCCCGGCAAGGCCCGGTGAGCGACAAGCTTCCGGACGCGACAAGACAACGCCCGCGGCAAGGGACTTGCCGCGGCAAGCTACCACTATGTACCCGCGCTCCAGCACATCCACCAACGTGTCGCCCTGGGGCCTTTCCAGGCGCGCGTGGCAAGAGGCTGTGCAGCCAGCGGTGCACGGTGGCGAGCAACGCTAACAAGATTGCCATCGTGGCAAACGGTGGCGCTCCTGACAGTCCTTTTCGCACTATTTGGGCGACACGGACGGGCATTTAATGCCTTTGTCCCCTGCCGTCAGGGTTAGGTATGATACACTGTACAGGTAGTTGTACCAACCGCAACTCCTTTTCCATTTTTTCCCTTGTCTACGTTGCCACCTGTCGGAGACCCCTTGAGCATATAAAAGGAGGCCCATGCGCAACGTAGATTGGGGTTCAAAACCAGAAAACACTCACGCTCGGTCTCGTTAGCAGCTCGTATGTACTGTAGCACTCAGCGCCCCCGAGCAAGAACTAAATACAATCAGACAAGCAGCAGTAGGAGTATTATCTCTCCGGAGAGCTTCGAAGATGGGTAAACTGCTCGTGTGCTTCGCCTCGATCCGCTCTTCGTGCGATCTCCGCCCCCCGCCGAACCGAAAGGGGCTCGGTCCGCCGGTCCCCATAGGTGTTCTCCTCTTGTCGGTGTAGGGGTACCCTAGTATCCCGAACTTGTGCACGAGCAGTTGCAGCCCACCGTGGCAAGGCTTGCCGGGCGACCGCCAAGGTCCTCCGTGGTTCCTTTGGAGCCATTCAAGAACAAAGTATTCAAGCAAAGGAGACAAGGCCCCGGCAAGAGGAGCTTGTCGGGAAGGCCAACCAAGGCATCTCCAGGAACTTGCCGCGACGCGCCACGCGTCCCGGCAAGGCCCGGTGAGCGACAAGCTTCCGGACGCGACAAGACAACGCCCGCGGCAAGGCGCTTGCCGCGGCAAGCTACCACTCTATACCCGCGCTCCAGCACATCCACCAACGTGTCGCCCTGGGGCCTTTCCAGGCGCGCGTGGCAAGAGGCTGTGCAGCCAGCGGTGCGCGGTGGTGAGCAACGCTGACAAGATTGCCATCGTGGCAAACGGTGGCGCTCCTGACGGTCCTTTTCGCACTATTTGGGCGACACGGACGGGCATTTAATGCCTTTGTCCCCTGCCGTCAGGGTTAGGTATGATACACTGTACAGGTAGTTGCACCAACCACAACTCCTTTTCCATTTTTGCCTTTGTCTACGTTGCCACCTATCGGAGACCCCTTGAGCATATAAAAGGAGGCCCATGCGCAACGTAGAGGGGGGTTCGAAACCAGAAAACACTCACGCTCGGTCTCGTTAGCAGCTCGTATGTACTGTAGCACTCAGCGCCCCCGAGCAAGAACTCAATACAATCAGACAAGCAGCAGTAGGAGTATTATCTCTCCGGAGAGCTCCGAAGCTGGGTAAACTACTCGTGTGCTTCGCCTCGATCCGCTCTTGGTGCGATCTCCGCCCCCCGCCGAGCCGAAAGGGGCTCGGTTCGCCGGTCCCCATAGGTGTTCGTGGATCAGCTTCCCCGACATCTTTGGCGCGCCAGGTAGGGGGCGTCGAGGTTGTGTGAACCTGATCCGGCGTTCACACGAGCTAGATCTTCATCTTCTTCATCGACATGCCACCGAAGAAGAAGATTTCGACGGCAGCTGTTCCGTCCACGTCGATCCCACCACCACCGGAGCAAACGAGTGGTGGGGCAGACGCCGACGGAAGAACAGACATCAACGAGGGAGCTCACGGTGCTGCCAGGTCCAAGGACAAGGCCACGCAGACTCGGCGTCCGTACATGTACCGCGCCCATCTCAGGAGGCGCAGGACCGACAGCGTCATGGTATTCGTAGTACCATACGTTTTTTGGACCAAGATCGAGCTGGTGGATCTCGAGGCGCTCAAGACCAGCATGCACGCCGACATGCTGGCATGAGCGAGACACAGTCGCCTGGACGGGATACTGCTCCTTCTAACATGGTTAGAAGTCCGAGCATATCCCGCTCCTCGCACCGTTCGCCACTGCCGCCCACCACTCCAGCAGAAGCTTTGGCGCGAGCTCAACTGCTCCTGGATTACCCTCCATCCGAAGACAAGATAGACGGATGGAGGGCCACCATTCAAAGTCTCATCAGCTTCGCCAACGGCGACACTCCGCGGCAGCCGAGTACATCACTGCCGCGGCAGGACTGCCAGGCACGAGCCGATGACGACGAAACTGGTGGGGGTGCAACCACCATGCGCTCTCCACCCTGAAGGCCAAGATCGCCGACTCGCCGGATCCACCTAGACAGCGACTCCACCGCATCATCAGATCCACGAGCTCGTCGCGATCAGCGCCAAGTTCTTCACGAACGACAGCAAGAAGATGCTCGTACTCGCATCGAGCGCCAAAGAGAAGCGCGGCGTCAATCCGACCAGCGTGCTGGGCCCCCTGTCGACATGCATGCACCAGGGGAACTAGGCGACTTGCCGTACGTGGTAGGTTGCCCTGTGTTCACTCGTGAGCTGCGGCAAGTCCAGTGGCCCAGCACGAAGAATTTCAAGCCAGATGTGCCAGAGAAGTACGACGGCAAGTCGCATCCGTCGGAGTTCCTCAGCATCTACACCATCGCGGTGCAAGCTGCTGACGGGCGGGACGACAAGATCCTGACCAACTACTTCCCGCTGGTGCTCAAGCCCAATGTCAGATCCTGGCTCATGCACTTACCGGACAACTGCATATCCTCCTAGGCAGACCTATGCCATCAGTTTGTCGGCGCCTTTACAGGCGGCCACAAGCCTCATGGCCAAGAGAGTGACCTTCATCTGCTCGCCCAGAAGGAAGGAGAGCCCTTGCGCAAGTATATTCAGAGATTCAGCCGTGTACAGCACAACATCCCAGATGTCCACCCTGTTGCGGTAATCAGCACGTTCCATGAGAACATGTGAAACCGCAGGATGCGAGAGGAGATGGCGATGTGCAAGATCAGAGACGTCAGTGAGCTATATGCCCTGGCCGATAAGTGTGCACGTGCTGAGGAAGGGAGGAAACTCCCCGGAGAGAATACAGGAGCAGGAGGATCTGATAGTGAGGAGACTGCCCCGGCAAAGAGAAACCGGTGGCGGAACAACAGGAAGAAGAAAGGCAAAGATGTGCTAGTCGTTGAGCAGGCCCGCAACAGAGGTTGCCGCAGGCACTAACTACCAGGCTGTGGCGGTCGCCGACAAGCAAGACAGCACCAACAAGCAGTACTGCAAGATCCACCGCACCAAGGGCCATGACCTCCAGAGCTGCAAGAAGGTCGAGCAGCTTGTCGAGCAGCAAAAGGCTGAATACGAGCGACGCGACAAGGAGAAAGCCCAGGAAGGTGCTGGAGGAGCCGGCAAGAAACATCCCGGCCGAGGAGGATGCCGCGGCAAGGCCAAGCAGCGGCAAGGAGACAGACCTCCCCGCGGCCGCGACAAGGATGAAGATGACGATGACGATGAAGATACGGATGATGACGAGACCGATGAGCAGGAGTTCCAGAAAGCCACAGAGGTCCTGTGTGTTGATGGCGGTGCTTCTCTGCATACTTCACACCGCCAGCTTAAGCAGTGGGTGTGGGAAGTCAATGCGGCAGAACCACCCCTCGAGTCACGCAAGCCTCTCAAATGGTCCAGCACGCCTATCATCTTTGATATTGAGGACCACCCTGATCGCATAACTGCGGTCGGGTGCTTGGCGATGTTGGTTTCACCAACTATCAGCAACCTCAAGGTCACTAAGATGCTAGTTGACGGCGGGGCCGGCTTGAACCTGATCTCCTCCGCGGTACTCCAGAAACTCCAGATCCCTGATGGCGAGCTCGAAGAGACCGGCACATTCCAAGGAATCAATCCGGGAAGGAGCAAGCCGAAGGGAAAGATCACGTAGCCGGTGACATTTGGCAGCGAGTTGAACTTCAGGACTGACAGGGTCACGTTTGACGTTACTGACTTTACATTACCTTACAATGGGATACTCGGCCGTCCAGCACTCGCCAAGTTCGTGGCAGCCTCTCACTATGCATACAACATGCTGAAGATGCCAGGCCCGATAAGTGTCATCTCTGTCCCTGGCGACAAGGAGGATGCTCTTATCTGCGCCGACAAGATCTACCAGGAAGCAGCAGCCGCAACTGATCGCAAGTCACTTGCCGTTGAAGCTCCCGGGGCGAAGTAGAAGACCAAGTCCGGCAAGAGTTCTGATGCCCACTCCGGCAAGCGCACCTCTTCGGAGTGCTGCGCTACCATCGAGGACGCACCATCGAGCTCCACCGGCAAGTGTAAGAAAACAATGGTAGCTCCACCTGAGACCAAGAAGGTGTCCGCCAAGGAGGATGGCACTGGTGGTACCTTCACCATCAGTGCCACTCTCGATCCTAAATAGGAAAGTGCGCTCGTTGCTTTCCTGCGGGCGAACGTCGACGTGTTTGCGTGGCAACCGTCTGACATCCCCGGTGTTCCCAGGAAAGTAATCGAGCACCATCTTGCCGTCTGCCCTCATGCGCAGCCCGTCAAGCAGAAAGTCAGGAAACAGGCAGTGGAGCGCCAAGAATTCATTGCAGAGGAAATCAAGAAATTGGAAGTAGCAGGCCTTGTCAGAGGAGTGCTCCATCCTACATGGTTGGCCAACTCTGTAGTTGTGCGCAAGGCAAACGGGAAATGGAGGCTTCGTATCGACTTTACCGATGTCAATAAAGCTTGTCCCAAAGACACATTTCCCTTGCCGCGCATCGACCAGATTGTTGACTCCACGGCCGGATGTGACTTTCTTTCATTTCTTGATGCATACTCAGGATACCATCAGATCTTCATGGCAGAAGAGGATGAGGAGAAGATCGCATTCATCACCCCATGTGGCACATACTGTTTCGTATGGATGCCTTTCGGTTTAAAGAATGCTGGTTCAACATTTGCAAGGGTTGTCCACGACGCTTTTGAGCCGCAAATACACAGAAATGTGGAAGCCTACATGGATGACATAGTGGTCAAGAGCAAGGACAAGGCGACTCTGATTCAAGATTTAGACGAAACCTTTGCAAATCTGCGCAAGATCGACCTCAAGCTTAACCCCGAGAAGTGTGTGTTCGGAGTCCCCTCCGGCAAGCTTCTCGGGTTCTTCGTGTCTCAGCGGGGAATTGAGGCCAATCCTGACAAGATCAAGGCCATCGAGCAGATTGAAGCACCAAAGCGCGTCAAGGATGTACGAAGACTTGCCGGTTGCGTGGCTGCTCTCAGCAGGTTTATCTCTAGGTCTGCTGAACGCGCCCTGCCGTTTTTCAAAATATTGTAAAAGGCAGGTCCAATGAAATGGACTCCGGAAGTGGAGGCTGCACTGCAGGACTTAAAGAGATACATGTCCTCCACTCCAACACTTGTCGCACCTAAGCCACAAGAGAAGTTGCTACTGTATATAGCAGCAACCAATCAAGTGGTTAGTGCTGCGTTAGTAGCGGAGAGGGAGGCGGATGATGAGCCAGCAACCATGGCAGATGCATCCAGCGACAAGCAGGGGACTTCACCGACAAGCTCTGGTCCCGACAAAGATGGATCTGCGCAAGCGCGTGAGAATATGCAGAAAAGAATGGTGAAGCACCCAGTCTACTTTGTTAGTTCCCTTCTGCAAGGGGCTAGGTCAAGGTACTCTAGTGTGCAAAAATTGCTTTTCAGCCTTCTCATGGCCTCGAGAAAGCTGCGCCATTACTTCCAAGCACATGAGATCACTGTCGTCACTCGTTTTCCGCTGAAGAGGATACTACAAAATCCAGAAGCGACAGGCAGGATTGTCGAGTGGGCACTAGAACTGTCAAGCTTTGGCCTCAAGTTTGAGAGCACTTCAAATATCCAAAGCAGAGCATTGGCAGAATTCATAGCAGAGTGTACGCCAACACAAGATGAAGAAGTTCCAGAAACGAGCATCCCCGTCAAAGAAGCAAGCAAAGAGTGGCTGATGTACTTTGATGGTGCCTTCTCGCTGCAAGGCGCCGGTGTGGGCGTGCTACTTACTGCACCCACCGAAGAGCACCTCAGGTATGTAGTCCAGATGCACTTTCCCAAGGAGCAAGCAACGAACAATACTGCAGAGTATGAAGGTTTGCTTGCCGGTCTCAGGATCGTAGCAGACCTCGGGATCAAGAAGCTTATTGTCAGGGGTGACTCATAGCTTGTCGTCTGACAAGTGAACAAAAATTATCAAAGTCCGTTGATGGAAGCTTACGTTGATGAAGTAAGAAAGCTAGAAGAGCAATTTGACGGCCTACAGATGGAACATGTTCCAAGAGCTCAGAACGACATTGTCGATGGCCTGTCAAAGTGCGCAGCACTTAAGTTACCTATGGAACCAGGGATCTTTGTGCTCAAGCTGACTCAACCGTCTGTGACGCCATCAACTGGATAGAGTAAGAAGAGGAAGTTGATTTCTGGTGACTATTTCCCGGCAGAACTCCCCAAAGCCGACGCCAAGAAGGTCCTCAAGATCAACACCAAGGGTGCTGAGGAGTAGTCTGCTCCGGCAAGCACTAGGGTTTGTTCCGTTGAAGCAGACGCTCCCGACAAGTTTTGCTCTGGCAAGCTTGCCGGGGAACATCAAGCTCCGGCTGAGCCGCAGGTTCTCGCCGTAGAAGCGAATGTTCCCGCAGCAGCAGATGTGCCTTTAGTCCTTGTTGTCGAGCCGCAAGCTCCAGCATGGGCACAGCAGATCATCCGTTTTCTTCAGACATGAGAACTTCCCAAAGAGCAAGAAGAAGCGGAAAGAGTAGCCCGGCAGTCAAGTATGTACAAGTTTGTCGACAACACACTATACAGAAGAAGACTCAACAGCGTGAAATTGAAGTGTATTCACCGGCAATACGGAGAAAAGCTGTTGGCAGAAATACATGGAGACATATGTGGCCACCACATTGGCGCAAGAGCACTTGCCGGCAAAGCGTTTCGGCAAGGTTTCTTTTGGCCGACAGCCCTCCAGGATGCAACTGCACAAGTAACCAAGTGTGAAGCGTGCCAGTTCCATTCCAAGCAGATACACCAGCCAGCTCAAGCTCTCCAGACAATCCCTTTATCCTGGCCATTTTCAGTCTGGGGGATCGATATCCTCGGCCCTTTTCCCCGAGATGTCGGGGGCTTTGAGTACTTGTACGTTGCAATCGACAAGTTTACAAAGTGGCCGGAAGTGGAACCAGTGAGGAAGGTGACAGCACAGTCAGCAGTCAAGTTCTTCAGGTTGATTGTTTGCCGTTTCGGGATCCCTAACAGGATCATAACCGACAAGGGCACACAATTCACGAGCCGCACCTTCATGCAGTACGTCCAAGATCTTTGCGCCAAGGTCTGCTTCGCTTCTGTTGCTCATCCGAGAAGCAATGGTCAAGCGGAGAGGGCAAATGCTGAAGTGCTGTGCGGGCTCAAGACCAGGACTTTTGACAGGCTGTGCAAGTGCGGAAGGAACTGGATTGAGGAGCTGACGGTGGTTCTTTGGTCGATCAGGACGACGCCAAATCGAGCCACTGGCCAGACACCTTTCGCTCTAGTCTATGGAGCAGAGGCAGTTCTCCCCACGGAACTCGTATACGGATCACCTCGAGTGCTCGCTTATGATGAGCTTGAGCAAGAGCAGCTGCAACAAGATGACGCGCTGCTCCTTGAGGAGGACCGTCTTTAGGCTGCTGTACGAGCTGCTCGATACCAGCAAGCTTTGCACCGCTACCATAGCCGCAAAGTTAATGCCAGAAGTTTCGAGGAAGGCGACCTTGTTCTTCGGCGCGTTCAGTCCGCCAAGAATTCCAACAAGTTGACGCCGAAGTGGGAAGGCCCTTATCGGGTGAAACGAGTCACTAGGCCCGGTGCTGTCCGCCTCGAGACCGAAGATGGCACTCCAGTGAGAAACTCCTGGAACATTGAGCATCTTCGTAAGTTTTACCCGTAGGGCGCGGTTGCCGGAACCTGTTCCGGCAACCACCTTTTGTACAAGTCTTGCCGATGTTGCATGTAATCCTTTGTACAAAGCCGGGCACAGACCCCGTGCATAAGTAAAACTCATGTGCTCCGCACATCTTGTCAATTTCAAGCTTTCTACTATTTTTTGCATGCATTATCTGACACTTTGTGCAGCACCTACCTCGGTAAGCGATAACGAGCCGTAAGGCTCCATATCTTTATTTTCTCTTCTTTCTCTTTCTCAAAGAAAGGAAGGTTCCCTCGCACACAAGTTTGCCAGGAGGAAAGGAGAAGATAATGGTGTGGACCAGGCATCGTTCAAGGAAGTTTCGCCTTACCGGAAAGCAAACGATAGAAAAGCTAAGTTGCCAAAGTTTGAGCAATCAGTTTTAAATTTTTAAGTTATCTTCCTCGAACGATCGTACTTTGTATGGAAAACCTATGCGCAGAGGACCCAACTCGTAGCTAGTTGCGCCCTTACTTTGTTTCGAGTCCGCTCAACAACTTAAGTGAGCTGCGACTAGTTGCGACAAGGTTTCTTGTCGGAAGTGGCACCGCCAGCAGGCTGCTGATGTCCCGCACTCAGCGCTCGCGGCTAAGGTGCCTGCGCCGACAAGTTCCCTAAAAGCGTAGGGCAAAAACATGCAAAGGAAGGAATCAAGTAAAGGAAATAACATGGCAATCTCCACCCAAAATAGAGTTATATTACAAGATAGCTTGTCGTAGCTCTAATAGATTGTTCTTATAACATGACCAGCAGCGACAAGAAAAAGAGAAAACGGGCGGCCTAATCTACGTGATCGCCCTCAACCCTCTTGATCTCGCTCACCTTGTCCACAATGGGTGCGACAAGGGCCTTGAGCGCTTCCAGATCAGCATCCGGCGGCAGGGACCTGAGGACATTGGTGAGGTTGAGGCCTGGGTTGGGGAAGGCCACCTTCCCCAGCACCTTTTGGTGAACTCCCGCGCAGATCTTGTGCGACTCGTCGGCCAGCTACTTTGGGATCTTCTCCCGGAGTCGCTGGAGGGCCGTCGCCACACCTTTGAAGAACAAGCTGAGCTTGGCGCTGGGTTGGAGGTGCTCGTCGGAAGAATACCCGAGGTCCTCCATCCCCAGCTGTGCCAGCTCCCCGTCGATGGCGGCAGCAACATTCACGAGACCCTCGGTCCAGTGCTCCACGGTCTCCCTAAAAGCATTCTGGGCAGCAACAGCACTCGCCAGCAGCACCTCGTCGGCCTTGATCTTCTCCTTCAAGGCCACTTCCTGCTCCCTGGCGCCGTCCAGCGTCTTGGTCAAAGTGGCCAGCTTCAACTCAAGATCTGCATTGGAGTCCTTGGCGGGGCTAAGCTCTTTGCTCCTCTCGGCGAGACGACCCTGCAGCTCGCCATGAGCGGCGGCGTCCTTCTCGCGCTCACGCTTGAGCGCGGCAAGCTCCTCACCGCTCGCCTTGAGATCGGCCTCCAGCTGCGCCATCTTCATCTCTAGTTCCTCCTTGGCGGCCTCGGCAGCTGCGGCAGCATCCTTTGCTTCCTTGAGAGCCCCGCCAATTGCTTGCTCGCGCGAGGCAAGCTCCTCTTCGTGCCTGTCAAGGTTGACCTTGTGCTGCGCCAACTCACCTTCCTGCGCAAACAGCTTCTCGGCAGCGAGCTGCTGTTGCTCTTCAACTTCAGCCTTCGCGAGGAGGAAAGCTTTCCGCTCCTTGGCAACCTGCTCCTGCTCCTCTGCCAGGGAGCTCCTCAGCGCGCTTCTCAATGTCCACTCCCGCCCTCGCAACAAGCACTTCTCGGGATTCTAGCTTGGCTTGTCGGGCGCGGTAAAGCGACAGCAGCTTCCGCAGTAGCCGCTCCTCCTTAGGCTCGTTGCTGCTGCTGCTTGGCGCGTCGACCAGCGTCAGCCCAGTGGAGGCGAGCACCTCTCCATCCAAAATCTCTCCTTCTACCGGCGCCCTGGAGCTTGACGCCCAGGGGAGCTTGATGAAGATGCCGTCGCCGGCTTTCAGATAGGCACCGGGCTGGGGCTCTTCGGAGCCTGGCGCTGCAGCAGCGGCGGAGGGATCGGCGGTCGGCGTAGCGCCTGGCGCTCCTGCAGCCTTAGGGCCGTCAGTGCAATCGCCGGATCCCTCGCCAGCTTCTGCGGCAGCAGCTTTGGCGGCCTCTTCGCCGGCGGGCTCATCAGCGCCGGCTTCTCCTTCGGTGGCAACGGCGTCATCGGTATTGCTGCGTGCGTTTTCCTCGCCGGTGACCTCGGTTTCCATCGGCTCCGTGGCAGATGGATCTGACGACCGAAGAGGGGAGAAAAGTCAAACAAATATCCAAAAAGAAAATCAGAAGAAGAAGAACCCAAGGGAAGTTTTCAAGCAAGAGGGTTACCTGTGCTGGGATCTGCGGTCATGGTCTCAACCACCGGAGGATCGCTGGTGTTGTCCCTTGCCGGAGAGCTGTCCCTTGCCGGAGAATTCTCCCTTGCCGGAGAACGCTCCCTTGCCGGGGAATCCTCTCTTGGCGGTGTAGTCGAAGCAGATGGCATTTCGGGAGCGGCTTCCGGGCCCTCCTGGTGAGGCTGCTCTGCTCCTACACAAACCAACAGTCAGATATCAGCAAAGAAAGAGCAACCATGCGCACCTGATAGCAGGAAGTAAACTATGTACTTACGCTGGGGCTGCGCTAGGGGCTGCTTTGGGGAAAAGTTGCCGGGTCCGGCAAGATGGTCTCGGACACGCCCTCTGCTATCGCGGTGGGTTCGTCCTCGATGACAATCACCGTGACCTTGGCTCTCTTCGCCGCTCTCTAGGCCAGAGTCCTAAAAAGGAATGAGTTCGGAGTAAAGCAAATCAGATACAAGACAAAACAGCAAGAATTGAAGAACTACAAGTACATCAAAAAGTCTTACTCTTCTTCTTCCTCGTCAGAGCTGAGCACGGAGAGATCGAAGTCCGGCTCGCCTCCGATGCGACGAGGCGGAGGAGTAGGCTCCCTTGTCCGCTTGGCAGGGGCAGTAGCGGTGGACCGGGAAGACCCTGCTCCAGTTGCCGCAGCGGCATGAGGCGCTCCCGTGGCAACAGTGCTTGCCGCGGTAGAGCGTGTCGCGCGGCACGGCGGCTGTTGGCCCGCCTGCCGCCCCGCTTCGTCCTCGGCCTTGCGGAGACGCCTTCTTGGTGGATCTCGGGGCTCCGCTTGCGGCGAGCTGGCTGAAGGTGGGGAGGAGGAGGAGCCGATCTTCAACGAGTCGCTCGCGCCCTCGGCGGGCTCACTCGACTCGGCTTCAGGCCCGACAAGCTCTTCCTCGCTGGAAAACTCCTCTCGCTCGACAAGGCTTGCCGCCTCTGCTGCCTCTGCCTCCTCAACGGTGAATCCGAACTCACCCGCGGCAGAGGCTGCCGCCGCCTCTTCCAGCCTAGTGGCGATGCGCTGCATCTCCGCGTCGGTGGTGTCACGATTAAGGCTCTTCTGCTTGTTGGAGCGGACCGGCATTTCAACCAAGCCGTCAAAGAACTCCTGCACGACGGCGTCTGCCGGCTCTTGTCAAGTTGGGACAATTCCATGCGAGTCGCACAGTGGCATCATTGCACGGATGCGGTCGAGCGAGGAGTTGTTGCACAATGGGACGACGCCCCTCGGCAACATGAATGGATGTTGAGGATCGCGCTTGAACAGTTCCAGGAGCATCGCATCCAGCTCCAGGATAGTGAAGTTGAAGTTGAGACCCGGGCGTAGCCTCATGATATCCGCCGAGTTCTAGAACTCCCAGGCGGGTCTCCTCCTCTCCTGCAGGGGGGCGATGCGGCGGCGAAGAAAATCTGCGCCAACGGCGCCTACGGTGAGCCCGGCAAGCCTGAGGCGAAGGATCCGGGTGACGGCAATCTTCAGCCTATCGTCTTCCGGGGCCACGTTGCTCCAATCATTGCCGCGTGCTATTGGGGCTTGTCGCAGGGGGGTAAATGGCTGCGGGTTCTCCTCGACAATCCAGCACCACTCTGCTCTCCCTCCAGATAAGCTTCCTTATTGCCGACTCTCGAGATCCAGGCGATTCCGCCGGATAAAGGCTCTCCTCTCTCGACTCGGGGCATAAAGAAGTGGAGAAAAAGAGCTACGTTTGGATGGAATCCGACAAAGTTTTCGTAGAGATGTGCGAAAACTGCCATGGTCAGAATGGCGTTGGGGGTGAAGTCAAGGAGGCGGAACCCGTAGGTATTCATGATGTCACAAAAAAATTCAGAGAAGGGCGGGCAGAGCCCGCAGTAGAAGAACAGCGCAAAGAAGGGGTATCCGTTCGGAGCCAGTTCCGAAGCGGCAGCCGGGAGTACCTTCGTGCGCGGATGCGCTCGCGTCTCCGTCGACCAGAAGAGGTAGTAGCACTCCCTCAGCTCCTTCGCGGCAAGCTGAGGGGGGAAGACGGCTCGCTCCTTTCGCAGCGCCGCGAGCCGCTGCGCCTCGACCGATTTCACGCCCTTCCCCTTGTCGGCTTTCGGAGCCATGGCGGAGGTGGTGGGGCAGGTCGACGACGATTGGTGGTGCTGGTGGCAATGGGGGGCGGCGCGCTGCTCTCTTTTGGCTTTGAGAAGAAGGGGGGGAGCGGCGGAGATTTTCGAGATTGGAGTAGCAACCGGTGAGATGGGCGAACTGCCCCTATTTCCCCTGCTTATAAAGAGGGAGGGGGCGGACATTCCGCCTTTCCGAATAAAGAAACCACCCACGATCTCTCCCACGACGCCGCATTCAAGGCGTGCCGTTCGGGGAGGGCGCGGTGGATACGGAGTAAGATACAGTGTAACCCAGGCCGCGCGTGCCCGTGCCCTGTTTTGGGCCTGGCCCAACAGCGCTCGGCACCGTGTGTGGCCCAGGCCCGGGGGCTCCTGTCGGTGTACTAGAGTAGGGGTACCCTAGTATCCCGAACTTGTGCACGGGCAGTTGTAGCCCACCGCGGCAAGGCTTGCCGGGCGACCGCCAAGGTCCTCCGTGGTTCCTTTGGAGCCGTTCAAGAACAAAGTATTCAAGCCAAGGAGACAAGGCCCCGGCAAGAGGAGCTTGCCGGGAAGGCCAACGAAGGCATCTCCAGGAACTTGCCACGACGCGCCACGCGTCCCGGCAAGGCCCAGTGAGCGACAAGCTTCCGGACGTGACAAGAAAACGCCCACGGCAAGGCGCTTGCCGCAGCAAGCTACCACTCTATACCCGCGCTCCAGCACATCCACCAACGTGTCGCCCTGGGGCCTTTCCAGGCGCGCGTGGCAAGAGGCTGTGCAGCCAGCGGTGCGCGGTGGCGAGCAACGCTGACAAGATTGCCATCGTGGCAAACGGTGGCGCTCCTGACGGTCCTTTTCACACTATTTGGGCGACACGGACGGGCATTTAATGCCTTTGTCCCCTGCCGTCAGGGTTAGGTATGATACACTGTACATGTAGTTGTACCAACCGCAACTCCTTTTCCATTTTTGCCCTTGTCTACGTTGCCACCTGTCGGAGACCCCTTGAGCATATAAAAGGAGGCCCATGCGCAACGTAGAGGGGGGTTCGAAACCAGAAAACACTCATGCTTGGTCTCGTTAGCAGCTCGTATGTACTGTAGCACTCAACGCCCCCGAGCAAGAACTCAATACAATCAGACAAGCAGCAGTAGGAGTATTATCTCTCCGGCGAGCTCCGAAGCTGGGTAAACTGCTCGTGTGCTTCGCCTCGATCCGCTCTTCGTGCGATCTCCACCCCCCGCCGAACCGAAAGGGGCTCGGTCCGCCGGTCCCCACAGGTGTTCGTGGATCAGCTTCCCCGACACTTTGGTTGTTCGTAGTATGCCTTGTTTATTCCAGTTATTCACACCGTGATGTTCTATATGTGCAAGTATGAACTGTGAAGTTCAATTTCATCAGTACCAGTTTCAACAATACCACCATGGCCCTGTTTGTTTCGGATTCTGGGACTAGATTCAGCTTTGCCAGTGAAGCCGAATCTGGAATCAGAAACAAACATGTTTTGGAATCAGCTTTTCCAGTGAAGCTGAATCTGGATTTGGGTCATTTTTAGTGCAATTTCCTGGCACTTCAAATTGTACTTTAGTGGTAAAGCTGATTCACAGAAACAGCTTCGCCACTGAAGCGAATCTATAGGTGATGAAAATCCAAGTGAAGCTGAAACAAACAGGGCATGAATGACTACATTTGGTTGCTGCATCTTGTAGTTAAACACGCCTTTCTATTTTTATTTAACAATAAGTAGTGTACTTAGACTGGCACAATACCAGTTTGAATGACTATGTTTGCTTTTTGTTAAATGTTAGGCCTGTTGCAGTTAACACACCTTTTCAGTTGTTTTGCTTTACTAGCATGCTTAAACCTACACACTAAAGCTATCTTTTGGAGATTATTTTGTCTGCTATGGATAATTTATGTTGATGTTTAGCCTATTGTGCTTAACATGCTTCTCGATGTCCCTACACAGGAAAATTTTGGGAACGACTGCTGTTTCCCATCGAGGTTAGTTTCATCCCATGGCTTATATATGCTCACTGTTCAGGATATCAGTAGCTGGTACCATATAGGTCGGGGGCTGATAAGGGACTAATCGGTGAATAGGACTTTTAACTAAATATATCTGCAACCCATTTATCCTTAGGTTAACTAGGGCCATATGTAATATATCCGAGGCTACATAGCAACATGCAGTATACTTAATGTCTACATATGCAATCCTAGGCTACATAGCAACAAGTAAGAGTGTTACATTAATGTTCTAATGATGTCTAGATATACGTAGAAGAGTAGTAGCAACAACAACAACACATCCCTGTTTGGATACTCAACTTAGCTTAGAGGTTAGACTTAGTTTCTAGCTCATGACTAACCCTGAACTAACTCCATCCAAAGAGGTGTTTGGATGACAGGATTAGATACTTAGATTGACAATAAATGCACTAGGAGAACTAGCTCCAATTACCATCTCTTGGGTTGGATAGTTTTATTTTTGGGTGGGTTATAGATGCAACTAGCTCAAACTAGCCCTCAAGTTTAAATATACTTAAGATCTATTTGAGCCGAACTAGCTCAACCTAACTCTAACCCATGGATACAGCAGCAGTTAATCAGCCGATAATTTGTAAGAATGCAATAAACTCCTTCTGGCCCATAATATAAGATGTTCATTCACCTAATATGTGAGTGTATTGGATTTTATAAGATATTACATAAGAGTGTTCTACTACATCATTGTGCAATTGGTGTTTATCTTCTAATGTTAACTTGGTGCTTTTAGGTACATATGTCATTGGTAAAGATCCGCGCTTTGACCCTTTCTGCGTATGGGGAAATGAGATATCGATGAACCAACATAAAGTGAGGAAGCTGATAAAGATTGTTAGTAAAATGGGTCAAAAGATGGCAATTAAACTATTTGTTTACACTGTATCCAATACAACAGCAAACTACAGGATGGTAAGTAAGAAGTCTGCAGCCTTCTTTTTACCGCCTGTAATGAGTTGTGTTAGATGACAATGTCTGAATCTTTTTTCCTTTGCAGTGGTTCCCAAAGCAGTTTACTAAAGATTACCTCTCAAACTACATGATTGGTGGGCATGCAAAGGTTAAAGTATTTCTACTAGAACACGATGATTATCTAGATGTTTCCATGAAGACCGTGAAGGTTTGGCGGTCGGCCATCACAAGGGGTTGGACTAGAGTCGTGCGTACCTTCTGCATGGAGGAGGGCACAATATGGGCATTCCGCTTCACTTTGTTCAGCAACCAGAATTTATTTCGCCTCTTTCATACCATCTTTAATAGTACAAGTATACAACTGTGGTTCATCATTCTTAATTTGGTTCTTATGTAATTCTTGATGTGTACCTATGAATCGAATAATTCATTGGTTGTTCGAACCTGATGGATATGAATAAAGCTATAGCATACATTCAATTTCAATTTCAATTTCAATTTGATATAGCAGCAATTAAATTAGGTGAAATTATGCTCTCCATGTTGTTACAGCACACACGGTTGGTAAAATACAAACGCTTGCGATATACACCATAATCCGAGACGATACATAGAGAGGAAACGTGTGCAAGCGTGCACATAGTTGCCGTTTGCAAAGCGTGTGTGATGGCAGACAGTATCACAAACGGTGCTGGCAAACTAACCGTTTGCGATAGTTTCCTTATCGTACACGATTCGCAGCCATGAACTGTTTCTGATGAAGTATGCATCGTAAGCGTTGCACCACAGAATAGCCTGTGCGACTTGTGGTGGCAAATGAACGGCTTGAGCGTTGTGTCATCGAACAGCCTTGTGTGGAGGCAGTGAACGGCCTGGTCCATGAAGGTTCAAGAAGGTTCAAGAAGTGGTGTTGAGAGGCTCTGTGGGACTATATTTGTAGTGTCCACCGTCCCTGCACACACACAATAGCCACCAATTAGCATGCACAAGTTCATGTAAAAAGAACAACAAGTTCATGTACAGTAACATTACATGTTCACAATGAAACCTAAAAAGATGTGTACTTTGAAATACTTCATTTTAATTCCCAAATACCTCATTTTTTTGGAATATGAACTTCTATATTTATTTCTGTAGAACTTATTATGTTTTCCCTCCAGATTACAAGAACATGATTGGTTTACTTACCCACAAAATATTTTATTCAAACACTTTCGAAATACTTACAAAATATTTTATTCAAATACTTTCGAAATACTTACAAAATATTTTATTCAAATACTTTCGAAATACTTTCTGTTTTCTTATAAGCGAACTGATGGAAATCTTGATGGTGCACTTCGGTATTTTATTCAAGGTGAACTGATGTACTTGCAAATTTAACTCATTGTGTTCCTTTTTTCATATGAACTGATGTAGCCTCTATACAATGTAAAATGGACATTGTTGTGATTACCTACATGGCTGAACTAGTTAATATATTTGCTTCCATCTTGTATATCCAAATCCCAGGCTGCATGACTGCCATGGACTCATAACAAACCGCTTATGCATTTTAAACAAACACCTTCAAGGCATGACAATGGGCAAAAAATTCAATTGTAGTGTGACATGCTAGTGAGTCAACCATAGAATAGATCGAATGGAAGAGCTTGAACAATCTACATCATATACACACGAGAATTGAGTTTCTGAAAAGCATTCGAACTTGCAAACTTTCCCTAGGCGATTGCATCATTACTAGTATGACTAGACAAATAGTTTGGATTTGTAGCAGTACACACACACACACACACACACACACACGAATATTACATATTTTATAGAATCAAAACAAACTTACAGAATTTTGAAAACTGAAATGACGTTTTTTCTGCACAAGCACCCAACGAATTTAACTTCTTCAACTACAAATCTTCTCCTGCAGTCCTGGATCTTTTTGTATAACACATGCAAACTAAAGCTGCCCCTCTAGCCATTCACAGAACGAAGAAGATGCATCGGTGCTGCAAATGCTAAGTATTGTAAATTGTAGCAATTTGCAAGCACAAGGGAGCTACAAATGAACAATGAACACAGCAAAACTAGTAGTCCAGTGCACTAAGACATTTTAGCAAACACATGGCGTGCACAAAAATGGGAATTTTGAGATTGATGAACTGCTGGTTTTTTTCTGTTGAACTGACACTGTAAGAATTTTCTATCTTACCAAGTGTTACAGGGAGTCGAAACCAGAGACAAGGTTGTTTGGTGCATGTGCAGCACAGCTAGCTCGTGGGCGAGGATGGCAGGAGGAGCGGCCATGCGGGGATGAAGGAGCGGGGAGTTCAAGTTCGAGCGCAGCGAGTGGAGAACCTCCAGGAGATCACGGGGGCTTGGGGGCGACGATAGAAGGATGGAGGCTCGAGGCGCCGGATAGAGGGAGGCCCGCGGTGGCAGGAGGTGGTGAGCCGCCCCGGGAGCGTAGATGGTTCGCGGGATCGACGACGGTACTGGTCGCGCCGGCCCGATGGCGCGACGGTGGTGGGTGGGGATGGGGGTCGC
>NC_057813.1:553753139-553754949 GCF_018294505.1 Triticum aestivum
GGAAGGAGGCCGGACGACAGCGCGGTGGTGAGGAGGCCGGCCACTTGCGCGGTGGGGAGGAGACCGCTCAGAGGCGCGCTGGGAGGAGGCCGGCCGGCGGCGCGGTGGGGTGGAGGTCGGCTGGAGGCGCGCTGGGAGGAGGCCGGCCGGCGGCGCGCTGGGAAGAGGCCGGCCGGCGGCGGGTTGGGGAGGAGGTCGGGCGGCTGTGGGCACGGGGTAAGAAGGATCTGCGGGGGGATCAGGGTAGTTTTCTTTTTTTTTGGGGCCGGCAACGCCTTATAGGGACCGAGGGTAATAGAATAATATTCTGTTACCGGTAACAGAATAGCTCTGTCTTATATGCGTGCCTGTGAACAAGTACACCACACTTAGTGTCAGGCCTTTTTGGTTTCCGATGCACGTGCCACATCAAATTGTGAAAATGGCTATTCAAACATCACACAACACCTCTTTGCGCCGCATGCATACAAGCAGTGGTTATCCTAGCTAGGACACTCATTTGTGACGCTTCCATCTATGGGTCCACGAGGCCATAGTCGGTGCATGTGCATCACTTTGACCTACATCGGGAGAGGTTAATTAATTTCACAATCGATAAGGATTCTTTTGGGGGTTGTATTACGGTAGGAGCATATTGTATGCGTCGAAGAGGGGGAAGGGGACCATCATATGTAGTACGCTTCATGAACCTCGCTCTGTGTGTGGGTGCATGGTTTACGGTTTTTGAGGCTTGTGTGGCACATCAAAGTTGTGCATTTTATGTATTATCTTCAACACATGTTTGGCCCACTTGCAAAGCAATGCTGGTTGTCCTCTTACACCCACTTAAGCGGTTATCAGCGATATTGATGCTTTCCATTTATGGGCCCGCTTGGTCCATCACTACTTTTTGCCTGACAAAGAGAGTGGTTAATTTGACTTAGGAGGGGGTTATTTTTTGCTTGTAATTACGGTATATATATATATATATATGTATGTATGTATATATATGAGCACACACGCATGCATGTGTACGCATGAATCCCTCCCATTGAGTCGAAGTGGCTAGTACAACGACACGTCATGAACCGATATCGCTCTGTGTGGGAAGAGTGTATGATTTTCGACGCACGCGCCACACCAATGTTGTGTAATGGTATTCAAAAATGCATGCACGCATCACCTCCATACATATGCATGTATTGGTTGTCTTCGAACGGTACACTCCCTCGCGTGATTATCGGCAACAAGCCTATATATTCATGGGCCCGCGTGGACATCCATGATCACCTTGACCGACAATAAGATAGGTTATCATGGAGGATTCTTCATTTGGTTCGTGTTATCGTAGTATAGGTCATGGTGAGACTCAGACCTAATTAAAGTTTGAGCGCATATACTATGCACGCATGCATGCATGAATCCCCGTCATTGGCTTGAAGTGTGGTGTAACATACATATGCATCATCAATCTAACCCTCACTCAGTGTGGGGATTTATAGTTCGAAATCACGGTGCCACATCAAAGTTGTTCAATTGTGTACTAAAAAACAGACCTGATCCATACATATGTTTGGGCCACACGCATGCAGTGTTTGTCTTCGGCGACTAGCTAGCTACTTGCGTGATTATTGGCGAGCTAGACTATCTGGGGTCACATGGACGACCACCACTTACCAGCAACAAGAGAGAGGTTGTACGGCCAAGGTGGATTATTCTTGGTCGGTTTTATGATCAATCTTGGTGAGATTCCTTCTTTGGCCCGCCGACTTAAAAGTGTGTGTGGGGGGCTGCTATTTTGCACTTTGATAGGTAAATCTCAGTTGGGGGG